>NW_006798554.1:288107-300982 GCF_000442215.2 Lipotes vexillifer | reverse complement strand
TTTTGCGATACGCGGGCCTCTCACTGTTGTGGCCTCTCCCGTTGTGGAGCACAGGCTCCAGATGCGCAGGCTCAGTGGCCATGGCTTATGGGCCCAGCCTCTCCACAGCATGTGGGATCTTCCCGGACTGGAGCACGAACCCGTGTCCCCTGAATCGGCAGGTGGACTCTCAACCACTGCGCCACCAGGGAAGCCCCAGCATATACAATTTCTGAGATCATTTTGTTAGGAACTGAAAATTTCAGATATGTATGGCATATGTTCAGTATCCTCAAAAATTTTACCATTTAGTGTGAGACATACTTGTAAACAACTAATTGCAATAGAGTGTGAAATATCCTAAAATAGCCTTCAGGACAAGATTTTGTGATAGTTCAAAGAGGGAATGTAGAATCTGTTCACCAAGAGGTCACACTTGAATTTTGTTTTGAAGGATACAGAATAGGATTGAAAGAATTAATATTGTTAAAATGGCCATACTACCCAAAGCAATCTACAGATTTAATGCAATCTCTATCAAAGTACCCATGACATTTTTCACAGAACTAGAACAAATAATTCTAAACTTCATATAGAACAACAGAAAAACCAAAATTGCCGAAACAATCTTGAGAAAAAAAGAACAAAGCTGGAGGTATCACCCTCTCAGACTTCAGACTATACTGCAAAGGTACAGTAATCAAAAAAGCATGGTACTGGCACAAAAACAGACACGTCAATCAATGGAAAAGAATAGAGAGCCCAGAAATAAACCCACACACTTATGATCAATTAATCTATGACAAAGGAGGCAAAAATGTACAATGGATAAAAGATAGTCTCTTCAATAAGTGATGTTGGGAAAACTGGACAGCTGCATGTAAAAGAATGAAATTTGAACATTTTTTCACACCATATACAAAAATAAACTCAAAATGGATTAAGACCTATGTCTGAAACCAGAAACCATAAAACTCCCAGAAGAAAGCAGACAGAGAATGCTGTTTGATATAAATTGCAGCAAAATTCTTTTGAATATGTCTCCTAAGGTAAACTGAACAAAGACAAAACTAAACAAAGAGGACCTAATTAAACTTAAAAGCTTTTGCCCTGCAAAGGAAGCCATTGTCAAAATGAAAAGGCAGCCTACTGAATGGGAGAAAATATTTACAAATGATATGACTGATAAGGGGTTAATATCCAAAATATATAAATAGCTCATACAGCTCAATATCAAAAGAACAAACAACCCAATTTAAAAAATGGGCAGAAGACTAGAATAGACATTTTTCCAAAGAAGACATATAGATGGCCAACAGGCACATGAAAAGATGCTCAAAATTGCTAATCATCAGGGAAATGCAAAGCAAAACCACAAAACCTCACCCTGTCAGAATGGCTGTCATCAAAAAGGCCACATATAACAAATGTGGTGAAGATGTGAAGTTAAAGAAACCCCAGTACACTGTTGGTGGGAATGTAAATTGCTGCAGCCACTATGGAAAACAGTATAGAGGTTCCTTAAAAAATGAAAAACTGATTAGAATAATCATATGATTCATCACTTCCACTCCTGGGTATATATTTGGAAAAACAAAAACACTATTTTGAAAAGATACGTGCACCCCAATGTTCACAGTGGCAGTGTTTACAATAGCCAGCATATGGAAGCAACCCAAATGTCCACAAATAGATGAATGGACACATAAAATATATATATAATGGGATATTACTCAGCCATAAAAAGAATGAAATTTTGCCATTTGCAACAATGTGGTTGGACCTAGACATTATTATGCTTACTAAAATAAGTCAGGCAGAGAAAGACAACTACTGTATATAACACTTACTTGTAGAATCTAAAAAAATAAAACGAATGTATATAGCAAAATAGAAACAGAAGCACAGATATAGGAAACAAACTTGTGGTTACCAGTGGGGAGAAGGTAGAGGGAAAGGAGGAAAATAGGGGTATGTTATCAAGAGATATAAACTACGATGTATAAATGATAAGCAAAAAGAATATATTGCATAGCACAGGGAAATAGAGGCATTATTTTATAATAACTTTTAAAGGAGTATAATCTATAAAAATATTGAATCACAAACTGATATACACCTGAGTATTGTAACTCAACTATACTTCAATAAAAAATAAAATAGAATAAAATAAAACTATCCTCAAAACAATTTTTAAAGTTTTTTTTTTAAGACTGTTATAGACAAAAAAGATACAGAATAGTAGTTGATCATGCTAACCAGGTGAAAAGGTGAGGGAAGGAACATATGGGAGTACCACAAGGAACATAAAATGTACTACAGCACAAAGTGCAGGATTCACACAGAGAGAACCTACAGTGCTCTGTCATTGTTAGCTCATTTATTGTCTCAGAAACATGAATTTTTGTTCACATTTTAGAACTAAAGTAACTGAACTTCAGAGATATTAAGTAACCTTCCTGAGATTGCATGTGTTGTAATGACGTGTATTGGTTGAGTACCCACAGCCCTCACTGTCTGACTACAGAATTCCTGTTCTTTCCACCCATGCTTCCTTCTGGAAATAACTCATTTTTGTTCGAATCCACAAAGCATTTACATGTTTGTTGTTTCATTTAATGCTTGGAGAACCTCTTAACAGGCAATCATTCATATTTCCTCTTCTTCTGGTGCTGCTTCTCCTTCTGAGAAAATCCTGCCAAATGCTCATCAGACCAATGACTGTTATACTCAAGGGGCCTTTATAAGATGATCTGAACTTTCTTCTGTTCATAATGTACACTTCCAATTTTAGGCCACATCACTCCTACCATCTTAGGCTACAACTTAAAATGGAAGTCCTTTGTTTAGCATCCTCTTATAAGCTATGCATTTGCGCTTACCTATGCTTTCCTTGCACTACTTTTCTAATTCTCATTCTGTTGCACTGTGCCATCTGGAACCTTCAATTCACTGTGAATTTGTGAAATTAGCTCTCTGAATAAATCCCTTTCTTTTACCTTCACAGTACCATTCTTTTACACTTTTAATACGTGTAACTCCTCTCCAGAGTATTACTTTTCCTACAGCTCTGGAAAGGCTAATTATTTTCCTAGAAGCCCCGAAAGAATGGGCTAGGAGCTAATGCAACATTTTATTTTATTTTATGTTATCTTAGCTTACATTTCTACTGCAAAGCTTTCTACAAAGCATGCTACTTTTTAACATTCAGATTATCTGACATTCTTTCCTAGTTTATATTGTCTATATATTTTGTTACTTAGCACATTGAGTAGTTTGATATACTGTGTTTGTGATCATTATTCTCCATCACCTACCCTCCATTCAAGAATTCTCTTTCATTTCTAATCTACTTAACCTGTATCTTCCAGAAATCGTCTATTTAAATCACCCATTCACTGGATGATTTTCCATATTCAATCTCATAAATATTTTATGATAAAGATATTTTTAACAGAGATATAAGACTTGATACCATTCATAATGCAGTTTAAAGAGGACCAAGGAGGGAAAAAAATAAATGTTTATATTTGGTGTTGTATATACTACATTGGCTAGGAATACACCTTCTGTTTCAGGTAAATTTGTGTAAAATTTTAGTTTTTATTCTCTCAAACCAGCTGAAAATAAAAGGTAATATATAAAGACAATAAATCTTATAATCTTAATTTTCTTGCATCTGTTTGCCTATACAGTTCCTCTGTAATAATTCCTGATATACTGTTTTCTGATGACTTTCCTTTTTATCTACTATAAATTGATACCCATATCACTATGTTTATATTGTACCTGGTTAGTTCTTTACATAAAAAATATTTTAAGTAAATTAATAAATACATGTAATATTTTAATTAAAATGTTCTTGAACTCAATTATTTTAATATCACTTATCTCCAAGCCAAAAATGCTCTCTTTCAAGAAAGTAAACAATCCTACTCTTTTCTTAAAAGACAGTAGTCTTGTGTAACTTAGAAGTCTTATATTCTGTCATTAATTTTCTACATTATACTACAGGACATTAATTGGTATATTATGAAGTATCATCATAAATAATTAAAACTAATAAGAATAAGTGAGTAATCATTAGAGAAATGCAAATCAAAACTACAATGAGATATCACCTCACACCAGTCAGAATGGCTATCATCAAAAAATCTACAAACAGTAAATGCTGGAGAGGGTGTGGAGAAAAGGGAACCCTCTTGTACTGTTGGTGGGAATGTAAATTGATACAGCCACTATGGAGAACAGTATGGAGGTTCCTTTAAAAAATAAAAATAGAACTACCATACGACCCAGCAATCCCACTACTGAGCATATCCCCTGAAAAAAACATAATTCAAAAAGGGTCATGTACCACAATGTTCACTGCAGCTCTATTTACAATAGCCAGGACATGGAAGCAGCCTAAGTGTCCATTGACAGATGAATGGATAAAGAAGATGTGGCACATAAATACAATGGAATATTACTCAGCCATAAGAGGAAATGAAATTGAATTATTTGTAGTGAGGTGGATGGACCTAGAGTCTGTCATACAGAGTGAAGTTAGTCAAAAAGAGAAAAACAAATACTGTATGCTAACACTTATATATAGAATCTTAAAAAAAAAAAAAGTGGTTATGAAGAACCTAGGGGTAGGACGAGAATAAAGTTGCAGACCTAGTAGAGAATGGACTTGAGGACACGGGGAAGGGGAAGGGGAAGTTGGGACAAAGTGCGAGAGTGGCATGGACATATATACACTACTAAATGTAAGATTGATAGCTAATGGGAAGAAGCCGCATAGCACAGGGAGATCAGCTCGGTGCTTTGTGACCACCTAGAGGGGTAGGATAGAGAGGATGGGAGGGAGACGCAAGAGGGAAGAGATATGGGGATATATGTATATGTATAGCTGATTCACTTTGTTATAAAGTAGAAACTAACACATCATCATAAAGCAATTATATTCCAATAAAGATGTTAATAAAAATAAATAATAAATAACATGGGGGAAAAAAAGAATAACTGAGCAAAATCTATTTTGTAATGTTTCCTTCCTTCATTTTATTGCTTTTATCTTATTCTGAGAATTCAGTATTTTTCCATGGGCCTCCCAGGCATTAAAGAAAAGTATTCAGATTCCATTGAATACTTAATTGTCTGATTTAAGCTCCCATTTTCTTTCTATCTAAATATGTAATTTGTCTGCTGTTCAGTTTCCTGACTCCTTTAATGGGCCAGATATGGAAATTTCTGAAGTTCTCCCACTGTTTATGGGAGTTTGGGGGCACTATATAAATGACAGAACATGTACTAAAAGTGTGCTTTTAAGAGAGTCTGGCAGATAGTGAGTTCTCAGCAAACGTTTCTATTATACATATCATTATTTCATTGAAAATAGTGATTCAGAAAGGAAAACAGCTCCTTCAAGGATGAAGCTGGAGGTTGACAGAGATGAGTCAAATTCATCTCAGATTCTTCCAAGTTCAGTTACTTTAAACTAATTCACATATAGTCACATTCAAGAGTGAATATAAATGGGTTCCAAACTTATATCAGCCTGGACTTCTGTTTTTATCTATTATATAAGGTTTATCCACAAATTATGCAACTGGTAGTCTAGAAATAATTTGATTAATTTGGTCAATGTCAATCTAGATCACTCAAATCCTATATGCATGTTTCTTCCCTAAATAGTCCAACTGACACCATAGCTGTACTTGGTATAATTAATGTTAATATTTTGGGGAAACTTAAAAAAATTTTAACCTCTAGAATTATTACATGCAAAAACAGGTGATCATATTTCCAATAATCAGTTTAATTTTTTTGTTCAAATAGAGTAATGAAAATGGTTGTTATAAGTAGATATAGTGGTGTACTGAAACAATTCTTGTCTGTTTTCTCATTTCATCCAAATAAAGAAAATTCCTTCCAGTGAACTCTATCAGCTGCTCCATCTCAAAAATGCAATAGATTTGTTACATATGCAATAGTTACATAACCTAGAACCCCACTGTAGAAATCTCAATCACTTTTTAAGTAAAGTACACTTATATCAGGTATGGATTATCTAGCAAATGTACAGTTTTATTGTAAATATAATTTAAAAAAATTGAAAAATAGTGCCAAGCACATTTCAATTCAGTTATTTAGGTGTTATAAAACATGCATTGACACATTTCTATGGATGTGAAAACCTTATGAATGGAGGTTCAGATTGGTTTCTAGCACAGCAGTCACATAAGTTTTATTCTGATTTTTTCTGTGAAGTGCACACTTTCACTTCTCAGGAACCATCATTTTGTGACCCTTATCAAGTTTTCTTTGCTACTACTCCATACCACTTTTTATGAAACCTTGTTCCTCAGTCCCTTTAGGACACCAAAATACTATGTCAATTTTCTCCTATCTTCGTTGCTTTGTGACCGCCTGGAGGGGTGGGATAGGGAGGGTGTGAGGGAGGGAGATGCAAGAGGGAAGAGATATGGGAACATATATATATGTATAACTGATTCACTTTGTTATAAAGCAGAAATTAACACACCATTGTAAAGCAATTATACCCCAATAAAGATGTTAAAAAAATTTTTTCTCCTATCTTAAACATCTATGACTGTTCCATGAATTAGAACATTATTTTTTAAACCGGTTTGATATTTAAAATTCTACTATAGTTGGATAATTAGCAACTGACTTCCTTGGTGTACCTGTATACCTGTCTGCCTGCCTAGAATCCAAATGATGTAGTTACTTGTCTTAGCTTGGCAGCACTGAATGATAATTTAGTTTGTGGCTTGTCAAAATAATGTGTGGACATTAATTTGCAAGTGATCTAATTTTGTTGTTATTGTTTTTGTTTCTAGCACTTAAGATGCATTAGTTTCTGTGGAATCACTTTTAACCTAGTAAAAATTAATAATTTATGATCCCTTATCCTCCAACCTGATATTTAAAATAATAGCAAACGTTTGCTAAGTACTTATTTTGTGTCTGACTTCAACTTGTATTATCTAGTTGCTTTTTTCTTTTTTACAATACCTCCATAAGTAATGCAATTCTTTCCAATTTATAGATTAAACATCTGAGAATTAAGGAAGTTAAACAGATCAATCAATATCACACAGCTAGAAATGTTTAGAACTTGGATTGCTATGCAGGCAGGCTAACTTCAAAATCCTCTCTCTTAACCATCTTATTATATGGCTGCAGGTAATCAAGTACGTTCCAAGATATGAGAATGATTAATGATGATATAATAAGTTTAACAATAAAGCTTTCTGTTCCCTCTTTCGGTGCTTAGTTTTATTGTATAGTCAATATAATTATCATATTGAATGAACTACATGGGTCATGTAATAATAAAGTTTCCTTGAAAAAGCATTTATAAAAATAAAGTTTCATAAGAGAGGCTGGTATTGTATAAAATACTGGTATTTCACTGGAATCATGGCCTGTTCCTTTTAATATACAGTTATTCATAGAAACGTCAGTGGTAATTGTTTATGGAGAAATGTTGGAGAGATATTTTAGGAATGCTAAATGTCATTATAACCTTTTACTCCCATTGGACTTGAGCTTGTAGAAAGAGAAGGAAAACAAGGTTTACTTAGAGTTTATAAATGGACAAAAAAAAATTGTTGTATAAAATATTAGGTAAGGAAAAGCTTATATTTTATGTTTATATAAATGACTGTCTAACTTGTACAAAGAATATTTGTTTGAAAGTAAACTGCCATCATCAAAGCTATTATGAATCCTTTTTAATGACCACCTGGGCATTGGGCAAAAGTCAAGGAGAATGCTCTCCTTTTCTTTTTTTTCTCCATCTCAGTATTCCATCATATCAATGAGATATTGTTAGAATCATAGAAATTCTATACATAGTATAGTTTTCCCCTTTCTGTGTTTTTAGCCAAGTGTTAAATAAGCCATGAGGGACAGACAAATGATGATAAACTGTCAATCATCATTTTTGATAACGTCCTTGGAGAATAAAGCTTTATGTGGTGGCCAAAAGGGCTAGCTAGCTCTACTGATTCTCATGCCTCACCTCATGCTAGACGTAGAGAGAGCTCCCACCAAACAAAACCTTATATCAGCTGAGCTGAAACACATAGCCAGAATCACTTTCTCATTACAACCCAAAGTAGAGGAAAGAAAAAAAAAATAGTAAATTTCCAAGAGGTGGGTCCTTTTTAATAGTTTAACTCCACCTAACTCAATGTCATCAAAAAATCACATGCTTCTACTTGGGAATAAAATGGAACAAGGAAAAAGACAGTCCTTCCCTAAAAACTACAAAGCTTACACTCAATAAATAGAGTAGAAAAGAGTTGGTGTAATATTATCTCACATGTGGTTGAGTTTGCTATGGTAATAGAGATGTGATCAAATTTTGTTAAATTAGTTCTCTGGATAGGGACAAATGTGTAGATATCAGGTTGAACTTTTTAAGTATACACAGATTAACGAAAACTAAATTACCCTTCATCTCATTATTCAGAAAAGAGAAAGAATAAGTATTTAGCATAAGAACAAATAATTTTAAACTTATTTATCGTCTAAATTTTGACAAACTTACTAAGTTTGAAATATTTGTTTGAAACTTCACCCATATTTTAATACAACAGCTGTTAGGTTCAGAACATAGAAATGGGCTGTAATCATGTAATTTATTATTGTTATTATGGTACAAAATAAATATTTTTCTTTCTAATTAAGTTCTATCTTTTCTTTATTTCAAAAGATCTTCCAATCATCTGGTTATATTTTAATAAAGATATTTATGTAGGATTTAGGTGAATTGGCCAAAGTATGTTATACATTTTGGTAAGCAATGTTCCAGCTGTGAATTTAGTTTAGTGTTGTGCTATAGCTGGAAGCTTCATTTATTATAAAGGTAAAAAGCTAAAAAGGCAATCTGGAAAAGTACATTTTAAAAAAGTGAAAAGAAATCTGTTAAACAGGAGAATGCTTTGTAGACCAGTGAAACGTTAGAGTAGCATGAGGAAATATTACATAAAACATTAATATGAAGAGTTTCAGTTATTCAGTACAACTTGGCAGACATTTTTAACCACTGCTAATTGTCATTCACTGGAAATTGAAGGAAGGAAGTGCTGTGTAAGAAAGGCGCATATCTCGAGGGAGAAAGAATAACTGAAAAGGCTAACAATAGAAACCAGAAGACTACAGGTTTCTGGTCTGAAGATTGAATTGATAGTGGCTCTACTATAGACAGTAACAAACATAGGAGAACATACATGTTTGGAAGGGAAAAATAAAATGAGTTCACATTCAGAAATGGTGATTTTACGCTAGATCATCCAAGGCAGATTTGAAATTCAAGATAGAGATCAAATCATAAGCATTGGTTCTGGAGTCATCAACATGATAGAACAGTGAGAGAGAATGTGAATATCTGGGAATGAGAGGGGAAAGACAGAATCTATGAACAATAACTTTTAGGTGAAAACATTGAAATAAAATACTGAGAAAAAAATAGTGAGAAAACCAAGGGAGAATTGTGTCATAAAAGTCAAAGAAATAGTTTTAGAGAGGAAATGTCAAAGGCTTCGAGTTGAGAGAGAAGTCAAGTAAAAGAATGGGGGAAAAGATCTATTGCAGTTATCAATTAGTTAATTATTGGCATTGAAAGTTTAGACTTGGAAGTATGGAAAGTCTCTCTGTGCTATAATTACTTTCCAACACAGGATGTTAATCACCACTGTGGTTTTCTGTGGAAGAAAGCCCAGTTTGTTTCTGTGTCCAAAATGGACAACAGAATGTACTGATTAAAAATAAAATGGAAAACACTTTCTAATCATTTTGTATGGATTAGCATTTAGAATAATGTGAAGTTTTTCTGATGATGGCACTTTAATCTTTGGAATAATGATTCAATTTATTCAATTTGTCCTCATTCTTCTTCTGTATCGAGTAGTCCTGATATCTGCTCTCCCTATTTTCCAAGTGTGTCGAGAGGATTTTAAAAATCATATCGCAATTAGAGAATGGCATGTATAGGACAGCTAAAATAATTTGCGATCTCAGTGGGTAAAACCAAGACTGATCATCTAAGCAGAGAGTAAAGGATCCACCAATTCTCTTTAAAAGGTGAAGATTGGCAATTGACATGAGCAAAATGTCTGAAAAGAGAAGAAATACACAGCATACCAAGTATTCATTGACAGAGCAGATAATAAACCTTTGGAACTTGTTACCCTAAGAGGTATATTTGGCAGATAATATGAGTGGGAACTATGTCTATCTTATGCACTGTCCACTTATTCTTTGGAGTTTTGCATAACTGATACATGGTCATTGTTTAATTAGCATTTGTTGAATGAAAAGGATGGTACACTGATGTCCAAAGAGAGTATAGAAAAATCTGTTATGTAACAATCAGGATTAATCTCATTATGCTCTTTACCCCTAATTATAGCAGTTCTCATAAGACATCTAGGACCTCCCAGGTCATACCCTGTATTCTTATCCCAATAAAATGCTAATTTTTAATATTTTTAACCGAACTCACATTTCTTATAAATTTAAGGAACCATTCTACCATACCATCTTAACCCACTATTTTCAGCAAAATATCCTATATATACTCAGTATCATGCCTGAAGGTCTCCTTCACCTTACTACTTCAACTGAAACTTGACTCTCCTTTGAGATTATGACTTCCTATGCACCCCTCTCCGGGAATGGATATTTTCTTTCTCACACATCTTATTCTACTGAATCTCATTGTCATTCTAGATGCTAGAATCCTGAACATTCTCTCCCTCTTTCCTAAAATGTCCGAGGTTTGAGTCTGACATCCTGAGACTAAACCACTCATTACCTATTAGTGTAAAGACTAATCACCTAGGTCATCCCCCCCTCATATCTAGCTCACTTTCCCTTTCTCTAACACTATTTGTGCTATTTCTCCACTCTTCCTCAGCCACTTACTCTTACTGTCGTCCTCTCGACCAGCAACTGTCCAATAAATTAGTCAAGAGCTATATGTAGGTATTTACATTCAAGTTAATTAAAATAAGTTAATTCCTTAGTTCTAGTGGCCACTTATCAAGGTTTAGTAGCCATATCTGCTAGTGGTTATTGTGGTTATTTGAACTGTCTCATCATCACATAAATATTTATTGGACAGCGCTTCCCTAAACCTTCTTATGCCCAGTAATCATATCACCTCCATACGCTCAAATTCAAATTTCCTAGTCTCTAGTTACTAACTTGTTTCTTATTTCTTCTAGTGACATGACTTTAATGACATATAACTCATTGACCAAATCAAATACTTCATTATAACATACATCATATCCTTATTTTCTTGATGACTCATGATACATCATTTTAATCACACCCTTGCAAGCACCATCAAATCAAGTGTATGGTCAGATGCAGCTGGCAAAACTTCAAAGACAAACTCAGATTGCTAGCAGGACTTGTGCAGCCGAACATGGTTGGCTGGCAAAAAAATTCATGCTCAATGGCTTCACATTATAATCATGACTATTAACTTCAAGTGGATCCTTTGAGCTGCCTGGTAAGCCTATTATATTGCCAAATCCTTTCAGTCTGCTGCTTCCTGAGATGACTATTTTATAACTTTTCTCTCTCTTGCCTTTCCTCTTCTCCTGTTAATATGAATGACACTTCATGCTTCTAGATAATGTCACCCTTCTACTTAGGCACTATTGCCTCTCACCTAATCAAAGATATTGCTCCAATACTTCTTCTCTCTCTCTTTATTCAGAATAACAAATATTCTCATAGGTATATAAAAGTTAAAAAAAATCTGCCATTCTAAAACAAATTAAAAACAAACAACAAATAAAGAATTTCCTAACTTCATTCCTCTGGTCTATTTTAAAACTTTTCACTCTTTGAAAATGTTAACAATCCCATCTTCTAGTTCTCCTTTTATTCTTTCTTGAATGCAATCAATTCTGGCTACTAGCCCACCATTCCTAGAAATTGCTCTTCTTACACCTGCTCACCACATCGCTAAATATTTACAATGGTCCATTTGTAATTCTAATAGTCTTAGCCTATTAATAACTTTGACACAGTTCATCAGTGGAAGACCTGCATTTTTTGAATTTTGGATCAAAATACTTTTCTGTTTCTCTTTCTATTTCAATAATTTCTCTTTCTCACTTTTCATTGATGGTTCCTCCTATCTCCTAGTCATCAAAACATTGTTCCAGCAGTCAATCCTAGAGTACCTCTCTTCTTATTTATAATTATATATGATGAGAAGCCCTATATTTTAGAACCTACAGAGCATCTCCTCTTGTATTAGTAATAGGCACCTCAAACTCAGCATGCTAAATAGAACTGCTGTTCCTCCTCCCTCATCCTGTTTCTCATATAGTCTTCCCCATTTTAGCAAAAAATAGCACTAGTTAATTGGACAGCATTTTCCTAAACCATCTTATTTCCAGTAACAACATTACCTCTAGGTCCTCAAATTCAAATGTCCAACTCTCCAGTTACTAATTTGTTTCTCTCTTTTTCCTTCTAGAAACATGACTTTTATGACATATAACTCATTGACCAAACCAAATAAATATTTCATTGTAGGCCACATCATATCCTCATGTCCTCGTGGACAGCTGCTCTAACCAAATGGCTTTGGTGTCATCTTGAGTCCTGATTTCTTTATTTCTCTCACTGCTTACATCCAAGCTGTTAGTCAATCATGTTGGCTCTATTTTCAAAATATCCAAAATCAGAACAATTCTTGCTACATCTATTGCTACTATCATAAGTAAACCTTCAAAAATATCTCAACTGCATTATTGCAATAGCCTCTTCAGTAGTCCCCATTCTTATATTCTTCTCACCCTAGTTCCCCAATTGATAAACAGCACAGCAGTCAGAACAACCCTGCTGAA
>NW_006798554.1:269288-288019 GCF_000442215.2 Lipotes vexillifer | reverse complement strand
TCTTTCCCTTCATGGACTTTTCTTTAGAAGTGCTGACTTATTTTCTGTTTATTCCTTTCTTTACTCCCCTTCACCTAGAATTAATTATACTGGTATATAATAGGTGCTCAATAAATATTTATTTAAAAAACACATTTATAAATAACATAAGCATAAATATTTGGTAAGAGAAACAGGAAGCTATGTAACTTTCAAACTGAACGTGAAAGCATCATGGGGAAAACCCACATCCCTCAGTTTTATTGCTTGATTTCTTTCCCTTCAAAAAAGAATGAGCTTGGGCTTCCCTGGTGGCGCAGTGGTTGAGAGTCTGCCTGCCGATGCGGACGACGCGGGTTCGGGCCCTGGTCTGGGAAGATCCCACATGCCGTGGAGCGACTGGGCCCGTGAGCCACAATTACTGAGCCTGCGCGTCTGGAGCCTGTGCTCCGCAACAACAGAGGCCGCGATAGTGAGAGGCCTGCGCACCGCGATGAAGAAGAGTGACCCCCACTTGCCACAACTAGAGAAGGCCCATGCACAGAAATGAAGACCCAACACAGCCATAAATAAATAAATAAATAAATAAATAAATAAAAAAAAGAATGAGCTTCTGTATGCTCCACATTGCTAACCTGTGTTTGTAGAAAACACAAAATTTTCCCCCAAAATGTGATGAATGAGGAGTGAATTTCCTTATAATATAATATTATTGTATTATTTTCTTCACCTTCACCTCCTTCTAAGGTTACCTTTAGGTTTTATTTTAAAAGATAACTTTCTTTGTTATTAACAAGCACAATGAGGTGCATATATTTGCTGAAAAGAAGTTTTTAATTCCTTACCTTTTAAACTTTTATCTTTATATGAATACATAAATCAGTGTAGCAGTCACTTAATCAAGGATTATTGGGCACTATTTTAAAAGATGCTTTGGAAGATGAGGATGACATATAATGCATGTTATGTAATATGTAGTTTATTTAGTACATTGATAATTTCATATATCCAAACAGAAGGAATATCTAAATTGTTATATATTAGCATGTATATGTTATATGTTTAACATTTAAGTAAAATGGTGTCTACTTTAGAATATATAAGCTAAAATATTTATTTTGATTACATCCTTCTCCACTTTCATTTGTATAAATCCTAAATCCTTGCTCTCCACCCCTCCCCACCAAAAAACCAACTTGCTTCCTAATGGCTTTGTTTTTTATTTTTACTTTTCTGGTTAAACTAAATTGTATGATTTAAATTATTTCAGAATTTCCCTACGACTCTCATGGCTTTATTTTTTCTTAAAATTTTTAACTTTTTAAGTTTTCCCCTCAGTCCTCACTAGTGCTAAGAAATAGGAGTCAAATAGAAAAATAGTCTTTATCTATGTCTAAGCATATATATCTATACATATATGCATATATAATTGTGTACACAATTATAAGTTCCACACATCAACATTGCATATGAGCTTTGTGAACTCAGATAATTGTGCATGGCTTTTTCCAAGAAGGAATATCTGTCTTATTATTATACTTTCTATTTGAGAGTTATTTTATCCTTTCAACAGTATTTATTTAGATTCTTCATGTTTCCAGTTTTCATTTTTTTCAATTAATCCTTAATTAGATGTCCAACTAATTTTATTCCTAAATTTTCTAAAAGTTTTGGAAAATATTTGAAGATGATAAACTTCTCTGTCTTCAAAGTAATGCAAAGAAAAAAAAAGAAGAAACCAGTACACGAATCAGGATATGGAAATTCTATTCAACAAAATTAACAAAGACATCTTTGCATAATAATACTTCCGTGACCCATTCTTTGCAAAAGAATCATTGTCACTGTCCCTTCAGTTTCCAATATCCTTGCTTTCTAACTTAGTAATTGTTGTTAATTCTTTCTCTTTCTAGTCTTGCTAAAACATTTTTTTTTGCTAAAAGCTGGAAAAATTAATTGTTACAAACCCGACATCATAATAGTTATAATTAGAGTCAATTATTTTTGGTGAAATAATGAATATTAAGATAGCTGAAATAGAGTGAAATGATTCAGTCATAAGTTGCTATGTCATATCTTTATGGAAATGCATAGTGACTTCTCTTCCAATGGAACATGTCATTGTATGTGTAGTTATGTATGTATATATTATATGCATATGTGTATATATGTGTGTTATATATTTTTTTAAATTTCATTTAGTATATCCTTCCAAGTTTACTATGGTAAGCCCTTCTTTCTGTTTACTTGTGATAATTAATAATGATATTTATTGATGTATCAAAAATGGGACATCTCTAAAATTTCTTTTGTATAGTATAGTTATTCTGAAACTGGGCCCTAAACCATCAGCAACAGCAACGTATAAGATCATTTTAGAAACAAATGCTAACTCCACTTACCTTAGATGTACTGAGTCAGAGACTAGAAGTAGAATCCAACAATCTATGAAAATCTATATTTTACAAACACTTCCAGGTAGGTGATGCTGAGACATGCTAAAGTTTGAGAATGAATACTGTATAAAACAAAGAAAAATCATTCCATCTAGCTGGTTATAACTGCTTTCTGGGGGTGATTCTCTATGTAACATATTTTTTCACAAATATCACCACTCCAAAAGATTCCCTTGGTCTTCTTCTTAATTTCCACCCTCCATCTGGGAGATCTCATCCACTCCCTTAGATTCAGTATTCTTCAATGTCTGCTGCCCTGAGAGACTTCTCCCTACCTCTTTTTTCTCCCTTCCCTCATCCCTGTAAGTGGTACCAACATTTTCTACTTGATCAAGCCAAAAATCAGGTAATGATTCTTGATTACTTTCTCCCATTTCTCTATTGCCTATATCTGCTAAGGAAACAATTGTTGATGATGTTCTACCTTAATGGTTTTTAACCTTAATATATTTCCTCATTTGCCCAGGCCTAGAATACACAGTAGATATTACAAAATATCTAATCTCTGCCACTATTAAAATACAAAACCTACTAATTAGTGGTAAAATGGACATTAAGTAAAAGGCAAAATTTTAACTGTAAAATATAACTAAATTTAACAGACCTGTATTCTCATGTATAGCACATTTTCATCATCCCTAGAAATGTCCTTTTTGCCCTTTCCCAGTGTGTCAGCCACACTCCTAGAGGCTATTGCTGTTTTGATATTTGTTTTTTTACAATAAATTTATACTATTCCTTTTAGTTCTTCATGCAACTAGAATCATACAGTAAATACTTCTTTGTTTTTGAGATTCATACCTGCTTTTGAAAGTATCAATGATTTTTTCTTTTTGTCTCTAAGAAGTATTCCATTGTATGAACATACTATACCCTCCACATTTACATCACAACAATAAACAACCCCTAACTTTCACTTTGGTTTAATTTTTCCTCCTACATGTATCAGCCATTTTCTATAATTGTTTCATCTGAGTACTTTAACGCTCGGTAATACATTCTGAAAGCCAATATGACATAATGGGTGAGTGCATTCAAGTGGAATAAGAGAACCTTAATTTGAACACTGGTTCTCTAATTTAGGTACCTTTATGATCTTAGACAAGTAATGGAAGTGGTCTCAGATTTCTTAACCTTAAAATGAATATGACCAGTACTTCTTTGAGTAATCAATTGCAAAGATTAAAAAATTAAAAGCACATAAAAAATTGAATAGCATGACCCACATATATGAGCTCAAAATGTTAGCTATATTATTTCATTATATTTACTGTCCACTTGCCTGACTATAACACTATTCTTTAAGCATTCTATGGGTAGGGACCATTGTTGTTATATAATCAGAATATGGCAGGCACCAATATGTGCTTACTCAAGGAGTGAATGGATTATATTCTTATAGAGTACACTATTGTAGAAATTATGGCAACTCAGCTCATGTTCCCCTACTGAGAAAATAATTTATGGTAACTTATTGTGACAGATATTGCAGTTGTCCCTCAATACCTAGTCTCCCATTCTTTGTTGTAGTTATAGAAATCCCTGAAGTTTTTGACATAGCACACATTACCCATCTGACATTGTTGCCTAACTTAGCTTTCAGCATATAAGGCTTTATGACTAGGTGATTACCAAAGGTATTAATATAATTGAGAATTACAACTTCTGTATGTCTTTGGTACAAGACAACTACTTGATCTGCACTTCTACTTTCCTTGTCTTATGGGCTAGAACACTGATGGAGTCCTTAGGAACTGCTTTAACCATACCTTAGGGGAGAACAGAGCAACAGAAAAGAAGGAAATAAGGCCTCTGGATGACGACTTAGAACAAGTTTTTCTGGACAATTTGTACTACTGTTTTCATATTTCTGGACCATTTTGGGGGGGGTGGGAGAGAGAGAGAGAGAGAGAGAGAGAGAAAGAAAGAAAGGAAGGAAGGAAGGAAGAAAGAAAGGAAGGAAGAGAGAAAAAAAGAAAGAGAAAGAAAGGGGAAGGAAGGGAGGAAGGAAGGAAGGAAGGAAGGAAGGAAGGAAGGAAGGAAGGAAGGAATGGAAGGGAAGGGAAGAAAGAGAGAGAGAGAGAAAAGTCTATCTTGGTTGAGCCATTGGAGTGTTTTTGATTCATTTTTAGAGTAGCTTAGCGTATACATTTAATAGTGTACTAGTTCAAGAAGAAAGGAATGTAAATGTCCAGAAGAATCACAAAGAACTCTTAATAAATACACTATAGATTCAGTTATCAGGATTAACTTTGAGAGTGATGCTGCAGAATTGGGTTGCCAGAGCATTACGGCTTTTTTTTACAATGAGAAAATTACCTGTGGCATTGAAAAGTTGCTAGTACTACTGCTAGGTTCAGAACCATTAGAAGGTGTTATAATCAGGAAACATTCATGATCAGGAGACTCTTACTATTAAGAATTTGACAATGAAAAATCAGACATCTTCATGCTGGACTTGTGGAAGAAACTGAATAATTGTTAGCAGAGAGTAGCCTCTGCCTCACTCTGCACTCTAAGTCCTACTGGAATGTCTGTGTTGGTGAACACTTAATTATCCATAACTGTTGCTGCAAAGGTGTCTGTGGAATTTTGTATTTATCTTTCCAGCCTCTGCATTGCAGTAAGTCCTTTGACACTATTAGAAGTTTGGAAGGAATGTGAAGTACCAGTAAACTAAACTCCCTGTATGGAATGTGAGTCTTGATTTTACAACTTCTTAAGCTGTGTTACCTACCATGAAAAAGTCACTAAAATCTCTGAATCTAAAAGATAACTGTTTTGCTTAAATTAATAATAGTACCAACACAGTGGGTGATTATTGCATATGAGTAAGTTAAATAAATGACAGAGAGGGCATGATGGACCAGAGGAGGAATTGTCTATACTCTGTTAGAAAGTATCTACAGTACATGAAATAGTATATGTTATTTGAAGGTAGATTTAGAGTGGGTAAAAATATATGTTGCAAAATCTTAACATCCAAAGAAAATTAAGTACCAAGAAACTACTTCCATTAACATGAGAGCACATACTCTGTGTGATTTCAATTCTTCTAAATTTATCAAGACTTGTTTCATGGTCTAGCTTATAGTTTATCTTACTGACCACTCCTGTTAGACTAGTAAAGAATTGTATTCTACAATTGTTGCTTGTAGTGATCTGTAAATATTGAGTTGGTTGTTGGACTCCTTCAAGTCTTCTATATCTTTACTTATTTTCTCTTTGTTCTGTGAAATAAGACTTTACTGTAATTTGTATGTCTCTGGTCTTTAAGTTCTGTTAGTTTATATTTCATGTTTCTTTAAAGTTTTGATATTAGGTTCATACATATATAGGCCTGTAATATCTTTATGTTGTTGTTGACTTGCTGATTTTACTATGATGATTACTGTGAAATGCTTTTCTTTAATTCTGGTAATAACTGCACATTCTGAAGGCTATTTTGTCTGATGTTAATATAACTGTCCAGACATTTTATGATTAGTATTTCTATGACAATCTGTTTTTTCAATATTTTTACTTTTAATCTATCTTATTTTAAATATATCTTCTCTTAACAGTACATAGTTTAATTTTGTTTTTTAACTTCTTTTTCCCTTTTAGTCCATCTATATTAAAATAATTTCTATATGATTGGAAATAAGTATACAATTTTGCTATATATTTTCTATTTGTTACATCAATTCTGGTTTTCCTTTATCCATCTGTGATTGTTGATTTTATATGTCAATTTGACTGGGCCATGTGCTGTTTAGATAATTGGTCAAATCTTATTCTGGGTGTTTCTGTAAGGAATTTATTATTTATTTATTTATTTATATTTAAGTATAATTGATTTACAATATTAGTTTCAACATATTTCAACAATATTAGCACAACATAGTGATTCAATATTTTTATAGATAATACTCCTTTAAAGTTGTTGTAAAATAATGGCTATATTTCTCTGTGCTATATAATAGACCCTTGTTTCTTATCTATTTAATATGTAGTAATTTATATCCCCTAATCCCACACCCCTATCTTGACCCTCCCTCCTTCCTTCTCCCCACTAATAACCACTAGTTTTGTTCTGTGAGGAATTTTTTAGATGAGATTAAAATTAAAATAGGTAAGCTGATTGTTCTCCCTAATGTGGTGGGTCTCATCCCATCAGTTGAAGCCCTGAATAGAATAAAAAGCTGAATAAGAGAGAGCTCCTCCTGTCTGACTGCTTTTGTGCCTTCAGACTGAGACATTGCATTTTTTTCTTGCCTTTGGACTCAAACTGAAACATGGGTGCTTCCTGGGTCTCAAAACTACCAGCCTTCAGACTGCAACTCTACCATTGGCTCTCCTGGATCTCTGGTTTGCCGACTCACTCTGCAGATCTTGGAACTTGTCAGCCTCCATAATCACATAGGCCAATTTCTTCCAATAAATTTTCTCTCTCTCTCATTTTCTCTCTCTGTCTCTCCCTGTATGTTTGTAAATATGGATGGATGGATGGATGGATCCTATTTGTTCTGTTTGCCTGGAGAACCCTAATACCCCATCATTTATTCTATCTTCATTTGGAATATTTGAGAAATGTTTTAGAATTCAACTTTATCTACTTTATAACTTTATTAGATATAATATCTATATATCTATTTACATATGTATGTATTTACTCATTTATTTTAGTGGTTGCAATAACGTTGACAGTATAAATTTGGTACATTCTATGCATGTTACTAAAACTTTTAGATTCTTCTCAATTTAATCTGGTCTTTCATTCTTTAAGGAGCTGAGCCTTTGTCATTCCAGGAGCCACACACATACACGTATAGGGTCATTATACCCAATTGAATAAAGATCAACTTCATTTACAAGAAATTCATCATAATGATAATTCCCAAATTGTAAATAAGTCAGTTGACATTCTGAGTGTTCTACCTCTACTAGGGTCTTCATATCCACCTAAAAATATTTTTGATTCCATTACCAGTACCCTAGTTTAAACTCCAGTTCTGACCTAGACTTTTGTACTATTGTAACTTTCTAAATGTGCTTAACATCACATTGAGTGTCATAATTTTAATAAAATAAAATGAATTGCATTGGACTCTTCACAATACTTAAAAAAAATTACTCCTAAAGCAAAGATTCATCAGAGATTTCTGACAGCAAGGTTTCATTTGAAATGACATTTCAAACTACATCGCATGGACTTTGAAGCAGTTTATAATAATACCATAATTTATATCATTTAAGTTGCACACCCACACACCCACATATTATATTTTACTGTGCCCTAACTGATTTTTATTAAATTATATCCATTTAATGGGAGAAGTCTCTGATGCCTTTTGTTTGTTTATTAGTAACTGAGCAAGAAACTCTAAGTAAACTCTATTTCATGCTTTTTTATGTCAGTTTTCACTGACATCAATCCAATCATGATCTTTAATATGCTTTGTTGTCATATTAAGTAAAAAGAAATGGCAGGACCGTGTAATTGTGAACTTTCAGAATTAAGCAGAAGACTTTATCACACTGTTCTATTTTATCTCCTCTGGGTGCAGCTCCTTCACAACAGTGCTTTATTCCTCTGTGTCAGCCACATGACCCTGCAACTCTTTCTTTAGAATTTCCTCTTCTAAAATCAGCCAATACAATGTTGTCAGCACAATATTCCAAAGTTTCAGAGTTGATCATGTCATTCTCCTACTCTATCTAAAATAGCCTATGACACATTTTTTGCTTGCAGAATAAAACTGTAACTTCTGGTACTGACATTGAAGAATGTGTGCAATCTAGCCACTGACTTCTTGGTGCAGTATATTTTCCATTAGGATAACCTCCTTTTTCCCTATGTTATATTCTAGGTGAACTCCCACCTTAAGCAAGTTTCCCTGGATCATTTCCTTTGTTTACTTTTTCCCTCTGGCTGGAATATCATTCAGTTTTCTCTGTTTATTGAAAGCTCATCCTATGTCTTTTCTGATGAAGTATTAACCTGGTCTGGAATTTTGATTGTGAAACAAAAAAGTTGGTTTCAGCAAAAAAAAACAAAAAACAAAAAACTAAAAAATGAACGGTGGGAGATCAAACAATGAAAAGGAAAAATTTTATTATTTCATGAAACTAAAAACTACAGAAGAAATTTTTTTTAGCAGTATCTGCCTCTAGATACTCAGACAATATGAACCGATCAAACTTCTTTGTCCTGATGTCTTCGTTCTACTCTTTTTTCTTTTTCCTAAACTGCTTTTACTCTCAGAGGAGCTCTGTGCATGTGATGGATCTTGGGGATTGTAGGCTAATGGTGTTATTAGTGAGAGGATCCTTGCTTTTTTAAAAGACAGACTTGGGTCTCATTGGTTTGACCTGGGTAGTGTGCTCATCTTAAAACAATGAATGTGCCCAAGAAAATATACACTGTTGGTTGAGTTGGCTTTGGTATGGGTTTATTCTTAGGGCCAGAAAGTGGGATGGGGAAAGGGAGAGTGAATCCTACTAAAACCACATGAACTGAAAGTGTATTAGTGATGATCCCTCAAAAGAGAATTAGAGTGCTATTACTAAAAAGGAGAATAGACACTGGAATAGGCAAAAGGCAGGTTCTATTATAGATGACTTTTGGTATCACTCAGGAGAAATAACTTCTTTATATTCCTTAGGATTGTATTCACCTAGGTAATGCATCCCAACTACTGCCATCATAGTATGTAATACATAGTTATGTTTTCTCCTTGAATGAAAATTCCTTTTGGACTTACGGCATTATTTTAACTTTTCATAGCACTTACTTTAATATTTTATTCAAGCACTATGTACATATTTAGTACTTGCATAGCCTTTTATTAATTTAAAGCTTCTTTAACACTTTTGTTTATTAATGAAGAGTCTTTCAATGATAATTATTGCACGATGTATTTATATTACCATTGTAAAGATGGAGCATGGTAGCATATTGACTTTCATACATTTTGTGCTATGAAGCCTAAGGAATCCTTGACTTGCTTTTTTTCCAGAAAATGACAGTTACTTCCAAACTTTAAGGAAAAGCAGCAATAATTGTATATTGAATGGGTGAGGGAGAGTTATTAACTTTACCATGAGTGGTAGGAATTTCATGTGAGTTTTTATTTAATATTAGGGCTAGGCACTTGTGAAAATGAGAGGCTTTCAGAGAACATTAGGCTAAATGGTAGCTGGTATAATAAATAGTGGAAACAGAATGATGATAGCTGACTTGTTTGCAGGGAAGAGTGTAGGTTAGTGGCAGAGGATCTACCAAGGGTATTCTTAGTTTGCCTTGGTGTAATTATGAACAGTGCTCCAGTTACTCTCAAAATATCTTGGTTTTCAATGGCAATTTATGGTCAGTCTATCTAAGTAGAAACCCAGAATCCACAAGTCACAACAGCATCCTTTGTACCAGAAGACTCCAATCCTTAAAAGGATGAGATGCTGTTTGATCTATATGAACCTATATGAGCCAATTCTCTAGTTCATGTGTAAGAATCTGGAGAATCTTTGGAAAAATGTAAATTTTTACTTACTTATTTTTGAGAATTTTTGATGGGTCATTTAATTGCTGTTATATAATATTGGAATTTTATTTCCAAAAAAGAGTAGAATTACTTCTTTAAATTTTATATCACTCTCTCTCTCTCTCTCTCTCTCTCTCTCTCTCTCTCTCTCTCTATTTATAAGGCCTTCTTTTCTATTTTTCAAGTGAAGTACTGCATGTATAAACTGCCCCTTTAAGTGAGAATACACTGATATTATGACACTACCCTTCTTTTGCAAGTTTTAAGGGAAACAGATAAAAGACGTTATTCTTTCTATATGATATACTAGTCTAAACTTTTAATGTGAAAAGGATTGCTCTAGATATTTTAAATGTTTTATAAATTCTCATTTAACTGACTCTTTTTAAGGCTACTAAGAACAAAGAAAAGGCCTCTAGGACATTGATATAGCTTTCTGCAAGTTCTTATCTATTCAGATGGCCATCTGAAGTGAAAGGATCCTTATTCTATTTTTGTAGTATTCAGAACAAAGGCAGAGCAGTTTTCATAATATTTTCTTGAACACCTCATCATAGGAATGTGAAATAAAATATGAAATGGCCTTAACCAAAAGGTAAATCTCTAAGTGGAAATTGTTTTCAAAATCTTAATGAAGGGAAATGAATTATTAAAGTCTGAGAGTTAATCAAAGTATTTCATATTATATATATCTGATTTAGTGAGGGTTTTACTGATCATATTATTATATTTTGTAATTAAGTACAAAATACAATAATCTATCAAAAGTCTGTTAGATCAAAGCATAATCAAATTATTCTAGACCCCAAGGTTTTCAGAGTTCTTAATGAGCAGAGATGGTAAAAAAAAAATTGGACTAAGCTTGATGCAGCCACAGCTGAACTGGGCTACTGATGTCCTACATATAGTTTATTAAAACCTGGATTACTCAAACTTTGATAGAAGAATTAATATTGGGCTATATTCAGCTGGAGTCATAGGTTCAGAGAATATTCCTAACTGTGGAAGAACAGTTTTTCTGGAAGGTAAAATACCTTCTTATTCTTAATTACTCTGGAAAGTCTTCAATAATGGGCGAAGAAAAGTGAAGGTTTAAACTGAAGATAAGAAAAGAGAAAAGGGAACACTCTTGCACTGCTGGTGGGAATGTGAATTGGTTCAGCCACTATGGAGAACAGTATGGAGGTTCCTTAAAAAACTACAAATAGAACTACCATATGACCCAGCAATCCCACTACTAGGTATATACCCTGAGGAAACCAGAATTCAGAAAGAGTCATGTACCAAAATGTTCATTGCAGCTCTATTTACAATAGCCCGGAGATGGAAACAACCTAAGTGCCCATCGTCGGATGAATGGATAAAGAAGATGTGGCACATATATACAATGGAATATTACTCAGCCATAAAAAGAAACGAAATTGAGCTATTTGTAATGAGGTGGATAGATCTAGAGTCTGTCATACAGAGTGAAGTAAGTCAGAAAGAGAAGGACAAATACCGTATGCTAACACATATATATGGAATTTAAGAAAAAAAAATGTTATGAAGAACCTAGGGGTAAAACAGGAATAAAGACAGAGACCTACTGGAGAACAGACTTGAGGATATGGGGAGGGGGAAGGGTGAGGTGTGTTAGGGCGAGAGAGAGACATGGACATATATATACTAACAAACGTAAGGTAGATAGCCAGTGGGAAGCAGCCGCATGGCACAGGGAAACCGGCTCGGTTCTTTGTGGCTGTCTGGAGGGGTGGGATAGGGAGGGTGGGAGGGAGGGAGACAAAGAGGGAAGAGATATGGGAACATATATATATGTATAACTGACTCACTCTGTTATAAAGCAGAAACTAACACACCATTGTAAAGCAATTATACCCCAATAAAGATGTTAAAAAAAAAAAAAAAAAAAAAAAAAAGAAAAATATTTTCCTAATTTTGAATTTGGAGACAGTTTGGCCTACCCTGAAAAGTAGGAGAGACTGAAGCATATCCAGGGCTGTGGTAAGGATTTCATGACCCTGAAACTGAGGAGAGTATCTAGCATGAAAGACAATCCTAAGAGTAGTGGGTGCGCATGAGGTAGTTTTAAGTTTTTCCCCATATGATAGCTCCCTTTCATTATTCCTGAACTTTCCATACAATCTCATTATTAGTTCCTGTGGTATCTCTGCTGTACTGGAGGAGTAGAGAAGTGCCTCTCTCAAACCAGGTTTGAAGACAGGGGGAGTTCTTTTCACCTATACAAATGCTGCTGTGAGCAATTTCCTCAGGGCAGGACTGTCCCAGCCAAGGAAAACAGAGATCTACTCTGGGTCAAGATGGCAGGTGACAAGGCTAAAGCAATAGAAGGAGAGGAGCCTGTTTCTGACTTTCTGGGGACAGCACCAGGGGGCTCATGTCAGAAATGACTGAGGAACTCTCTAAGGACTGTTATTCCTGAAAAAAAAGGGAATGAGACATTGTATTTGAAGTCAAAATTTTAAACCTCTTTCCAATTAAAAATAGTGCAAGTCTGTCATACAGAGTGAAGTAAGTCAGAAAGAGAAAAACAAATACCGTATGCTAACACATATATATGGAATCTAAAACCAAAATGGTTCTGAAGAACCTAGGGGCAGGACAGGTATAAAGACGCAGATGTAGAGAATGGACTTGAGGACATGGGGAGGGGGAAGGGTAAGCTGGGACGAAGTGAGAGTGGCATGGACATATATACACTACCAAATGTAAAATAGATAGCTAGTGGGAAGCAGCTGCATAGTACAGGGAGATCAGCTCAGTGCTTTGTGACCACCTAGAGGGGTGGGATAGGGAGGGTGGGAGGGAGACACAAGAGGGAGGGGATATGGGGATATATGTATGCATATAGCCAATTCACTTTGTTATACAGCAGAAACTAACACAACAGTGTAAAGCAATTATACTCCAATAAAGATGTTTAAAAAAAAAAGTGCAGTATAGAAGGTAAATAATTTAAGTTTTAACAGTGAAGTGGTTGAATATTTATATTTTGGAGCTTTTGTCCTATCCTGATGTGTCTGAAAATATGCTCTCTAATGTAATGTCCCATAACATTAAAAAAAGTTAAAATGTAGATGCAGAATAGAGATGAAGCCCTTTCATCTCATTCAGAAGATCAGTGCAAAGCCAGTCTATGGTGTTCTCCCATCAGAAGGATAAAAGGTGAGCTCTTCCTGCCTACATTCAAGCCTCCAGCTCTGAATAACTGAAAGAAACCCTCCATCACTACTGGGCTATTAGGAGTAGTTCTCCGTAGGAAGCTTTAGAAGGACACCATTCAGCCCAGGTTTTGGAACAACTTTATGCATTGTTAAAGAAACATAGGTATTAAAGGATTAAGCTAGTGTTGAAAAAAGCAAATTAAATGTCTGCCATGGAAAGTTTGAGATCACAAGGATTCTGTTTCTTCCATGTATAATATTTTCTTTTTTTTTTTTGCGGTGCGCGGGCCTCTCACTGTTGTGGCCTCTCCCGTTGCGGAGCACAGGCTCCGGACGCGCAGGCTCAGCGGCCATGGCTCACGGGCCCAGCTGCTCCGCGGCATGTGGGATCTTTCTGGACCAGGGCACGAACCCGCATCCCCTGTATCGGCAGGCGGACTCTCAACCACCGCGCCACCAGGGAAGCCCATGTATAATATTTTCTTTTGTTTATTGCACTGCGCATTTTATACAAAGGCCCTAAATATCTGTCCTTGAACATAAAGTGCTAAAACTTTTTCCCTCATAATGTTTGGTATGGAATTTTCTAACATTCTATGCTGTGAGTACCTGGAGGAGACTACTGGTTGATGAAACAAGACAATAATGTAACAAGATACTCTGAAGCAATGTTATCTGTAGGTTAAAATTGTCGAGGCTAATTTTTACATTTGTGAGATATTTTTTAAAAATATGTTAAGCCCTTTAATGACCTGAGTAAAGTAAGGAATATGACATGTGGTGAGGGTGGATTTATTCTACATAATGACAACTGTTCTGGAGATAATTCTGTTTTAAACTGGTCCTGACTACCTCCCCAGTCTTGACTTTTATCATTCCCTTCTTGTAGTATATAACATGGCCCCAGTACACTTTTTTTAAAGATCCTTGAATGAATATGTGTTTTAAAAAAAAACAAAAAACAACAGAACTTTAAGCCTTTTCAGTTGTTTCCTTTGCCTTTCCTTCATCTGCCTACATTAAAAGCATACTTTAGGTCTCTGGACATTTCTTCCAGAAAACCTCTCCTCCTCTCTCCCATCTCTAGATAAAGTATCCCTTCCCTGTGCCTTTTTGGTTCATGTACTACCCCTATCATCACAACCAGTATTATTTTTATTCATTCATTCTACAAATAATTAGGTACTGTTTGTGTCATGTCAGGTCTATTGAAAAATACAATTTCTATTCATTTGTGGGTAAAATATTGATATTAAGTATATAAAATAAATAAACAAATAAGACTATGTTGAAGGGACTAATTATAGTTACTAAATAAGGGAATAACTGACTCTTCTGAAAGTAGTAATTACAGTTAGTGGTTATTACTGTTGAAGGGAAAAAGTAATGAGAGCGATAGCAATTGGTATAATTTATTTTGGGTGACCAGAGAAAATATCTCCAAAGAGCTAAAATCTGAATGGGGAGAAAGACCCAACCATGGGAGAATGTGAAAGAATGTGTTTTCCAATGCAAGGAATAGCAAATGACAACATATAAAAGTCTTAAGTTAAAAGCAAGCTTGGTATAGAAATAGAAGGGACTAGAAAGAAAGTTAGTGTGTATTGGTATAATTAGCAAAGAGGATGGTGATGGGAGATAAGGTCAGAGAGATGAGGAGGGTTCAGAAAATATAAAGCTTCATGCGTCATGGTTAGGATTTCTATTTTATTGTAATTATAACAAAAAATTCATCTCTATCCTAAAAGATGAAACAGAAATTATAATAGAGACAGCCAACTGTCTCTTAGTATCTTTTCCTTCCCTCTCAATCTCTCTCTCTCTGTCTTTCTCTCTTTCTTCTCTTTTGATAGCAGAACCTCCATGTTTTAGTTGGATGCATGATTACTGAGATTTCCCAACCTCCCTTAGAGCTAGCTTTGGACATGGAAGCGTGGTTCAGTGGCTTATAGCAAAAGTGGTGTGTGAAATTTCCAGATTATCTTTTTGAAGCTCTTTGCTCTAAGCTTCTTTCCCCCTTCCCATGGGCTGGACTAGTAAGTGAAGACAAGCTTATTTAACCATGCAGATGAGAAAAACAGTGTGGTATAGAGCAGAACAAGTGGAAGGAATCTGGATCTTTGAATGACTTTCAATTTCACAGTCTCTCTGCCTGTACTATGCCAATGATCTTTAACTTCTGTTTTATTTGACACTACGTATATTTGAGGGTTTTGTTTTCTTTCTTGTTTGTTTCTGTTACAGCAGCTCAAAGCAACTTATTTTTTGTTACTGTAAAAAGTAGCTTTATGAGCTATAATTTACATACCATACAATTCAATCATTTAAAGTGTAAAATTCAGTGCTTTTTTAGTATACTCACAGATATGTGCAACATTTACCACAGTCAAATTTAGACCATTTTTACCACAGAAACGCTCTGCCCTTTATCTACTAACCTCCTATCCTATTATTCCCCTCCCACCACTAAACAACCTCTAATCCATTTTTTGTCTCCATAGGTTTCTTTGTTCTGAACATTTCATACAAAAGGAACCATATGATATGTGGTCTTTTGTGACCAACTTCTTTCACTTAGCATATTTTCAAGGTTCATCTATGTATCAATATGCATCAGTATTTTATGTCTCTTTGTGGCTGAATAATAGGCCATTGTATGGAGATACCACAGTTTGTTTATCCATTCATCAATTGATGGAATTTGGATTGTTTCTACCTGTTGCTTATTATGATAATGCTAATATAAACATTCATGTACATGTTTTGTGTTGATATATGTTATCATTTCTCTTGGGTATAAACCCAGGAATGGAATTGCTAGATCATATGATACAACTATGTTTAATTGTTTGAGAAACTGCCAGAATGTTTTCCAAAATGGTGCAGCCATTTTATATTCTCTCCAACAGTATATGAAGGTTCCAATTTCTCCACACCCTAACCAAAAGGTGTGGTTACTGTCTGATTTTTTGATTATTGTCATCCTAATGGGTAGGAAGTGGTAATTCATGAGGTTATGATTTACATTTCTCTGATGACTAATGAGGTTTAGCATCTTTTCATGTGCTTATTAGCCATTTATATATCTTCCTTGGAGAAATTTTTATTTAGATCCATTGCCCATTTTTAAATCAGGTTATTTGGCTTTTCACTATTGAGCTGTATTTTTTCTTGTATTTTCTTGATTCAAGTCCCTTATCAGGTATATGATTTACAAATATTTTCTTCTATTCTTTGGATCAACTTTCACCCTCTTAATGATGTCCTTTAAATCACATACTTTTTTTTTAAATTTGAAGAAGTACAATTTATCTATTATTCTGTTGTTGTAAATTTATGCTTCTGATGTCATATCTAAGAAACCTTTGGCAAATCCAAGATCATGAAGATTTATTCCTACGTTTTCTGCAAAGATTTTCGTAGTGCTATTTCATAGTTAGCCTGGTTAGAGGCATATTGAAAGAACCAGCTTTTAGTTTTGTTGATTTTCTCTATTGATTTCCTATTTTCAATTTCATTGATTTCTGTTCTAATTCTTATTTCCTTCTACTTATTTTGGGTTTAATTTTCTCTTTTTTTTTTTTAGTTTCCTAAAGCTTTTTTTATGTATTAATAATTTTAATAAACATTTCTTACTTCTAAAGACTATTCCTTTTAACTGTACTAGGAAATACAAAAAGAAGAAAAGCAGAAAGAAAAAAAGAATATTTATTATCTACTTCTAGCTTCCATCCTACCAAATTTTTACAAAAATTTAGTTTCACCTAAGTGCAGAGTTAGTCTTCCCATGTGTATTGATAAAGAAATGGGGGATCAGAGGTAACCTGTATTGCTTAACATAGTTCAAGGACATAAGCCCAAGATAGTGTTGCTTCTACTACATTATACCGACTTTCACTAGTAACAAGGGAAAATGCCCTTTAAATATACATTTAGAGAGAATAAATGACACATTAAAGAAGACTTTAAACTTAGCTGTCCTTGACTTTTCAAAATATTTAGCTTAAGAATATTTGATTTTCCCAACTACAGTTAAAAAAAAATGAAAAACACACCTAAACAAGGTTATAATACATATTTTTAAATTTTTCTCGTTTGCTTTCTTTTCTAGAACAACAACTCATTTTCAGTGTCAGCTCTGCCAATCACACTTTTATTTATTTTTATTTTTTTGAATTTTTGATTTGATTTTATTTATTTTTTATACAGCAGGTTCTTATTAGTTATCTATTTTATACATATTAGTGTATATATGTCAATCCCAGTCTCCCAATTCATCCCACCATCACGAACCTCCCTGCCACTTTCCCCCCTTGGTGTCCATACATTTGTTCTCTACATCTGTGCCCTGCAAACCAGTTCATCTCTACCATTATTTTAGGTTCCATATATATGTGTTAATATATGATATTTTTTTTCTCTTTCTGACTTACTTCACTCTGTATGACAGTCTCTAGGTCCATCCACGTCTCTACAAATGACCCAATTTCATTCCTTTTTATGGCTGAGTAATATTCCATTGTATATAGGTACCACATCTTTATCCATTCATCTGTCTATGGGCATTTAGGTTGCTTCCATGACCTGGCTATTGTAAATAGTGCTGCAATGAACATTGGGGTTCATGTGTCTCTTTGAATTATGGTTTTCTCTTAGTATATGCCCAGTAGTGGGATTGCTGGGTCATATGTTAATTCTATTTTTAGTTTTTAAGGAACCTCCATACTGTTCTCCATAGTGGCTGTATCAATTTACATTCCCATCAACAGTGCAAGAGGGTTCCCTTTTTTCTACACCCTCTCCAGCATTTTTTGTTTGTAGATTTTCTGATGATACCATTCTAATGGATGTGATGTGATACCTCATTGTAGTTTTGATTAGCATTTCTCTAATAATTAGTGATCTTGAGCAGCTTTTCATGTGTTTCTTGGCCATCTGTATGTCTTCTTTGGAGAAACATCTATTTAGGTCTTCTGCCCATTTTTTGATTTTTTTTTTTTTTTTTTAATATTGAGCTGCATATCAATTGGGAATTATCCCAGGGATGCAAGGATTCTTCAATATAAGCAAATCAATCAATGTGATACACCATATTAACAAATTGAAGAATAAAAACCATACGGTCATCTCAATAGATGCAGAAAAAGCTTTTGACAAAATTCAACACAAATTTATGATAAAAAACTCTCCAGAAAGTGGGCATAGAGGGAACCTACTTCAACATAATAAAGGCCATATACGACAAACCCACAGCAAACATCATTCTCAATGGTGAAAAACTGAAAGCGTTTCTTCTAAGATCAGGAATAAGACAAGGATGTGTACTCTTGCCACTATTATTCAACATAGGTTTGGAAGTCCTAGCCACAGCAATCAGAGAAGAAAAAGAAATAAAAGGAATCCAGGGGCTTCCCTGGTGGTGCAGTGGTTGAGAGTCTGCCTGCTGATGCAGGGGACACGGGTTCGTGTCCCGGTCCAGGAAGATCCCACATGCCGCGGAGCAGCTGGGCCCGTGAGCCATGGCCGCTGACCCTGCACATCTGGAGCCTGTGCTCCGCAATGGGAGAGGCCACAACAGTGAGAGGCCC
>NW_006798554.1:259664-269278 GCF_000442215.2 Lipotes vexillifer | reverse complement strand
GTCACTGTTTGCAGATGACATGATACTATACATAGAGAATCCTGAAGATGCTACCAGAAAACTACTAGAGCTAATCAATGAATTTGGTAAAGTTGCAGGATACAAAATTAATGCACAGAAATCTCTTGCATTCCTATACACTAATGATGAAAAATCTGAAAGAGAAATTAAGGAAACACTCCCATTTACTATTGCAACAAAAAGAATAACATATCTAGGAATAAACCTACCTAGGGAGACCAAAGACCTGTATGCAGAAAACTATAAGACACTGATGAAAGAAATTAAAGATGATACCAACAGATGGAGAGATATACCATATTCTTGGATTGGAAGAATCAATATTGTGAAAATTACTATGCGATCTAAAGCAATGTACAGATTCAATGCAATCCTTATAAAATTACCAATGGCATTTTTTATAGAACTAGAAAAAAAAGTCTTAAAATTTGTATGGAGACACAAAAGACCCCAAATAGCCAAAGCAGTCTTGGGGGAAAAAAACGGAGCTGGAGGAATCAGACTCCTAGATTTCAGACTATACTACAAAGCTACAGTAATCAAGACCATATTGTACTGGCACAAAAACAGAAATATAGACCAATGGAACAGGATAGAAGTCACAGAGCTAAACCCACACACCTATGGTCAACTAATCTATGACAAAGGAGGCAAGGATATACAATGGAGAATACAGTCTCTTCAATAATTGGTGCTGGGAAAACTGGATAGCTACATGTAAAAAAAATGAAATTAGAACACTCCCTAACACCATATACAAAAATAAACTCAAAATGGATTAAAGACCTAAATGCAAGGCCAGACACTATAAAACTCTTAGAGGAAAACATTGGAAAAACACTCTTTGACATAAAACACAGGAAGATCTTTTTTGATCCACCTCCTAGAAGAATGGAAATAAAAACAAAATAAGGAAATGAGACCTAATGAAACTTAAAAGCTTTTGCAAAGCAAAGGAAGCAACAAACAAGACAAAAAGACAACCCTCAGAATGGGAGAAAATATTTTCAAATGAATCAATGGACAAAAGATTAATCTCCAATCACACTTTACACCAATTTCTTAATAAACATTTAAACATTCTAGTGATTCCCTACATCAGACTCACTTGTGATATCCAACCTTTAGCAAATAATAAACTCTCCCTTCCTTTACATTTAAATTATTTTCTAAAGTGCAAAATATCCAAAAGGGACACTACAGCCTTCAAAAGGAGGCACTGACCAAACTGCTAAAGTTCAGTAGAAGATTTTTAGGTATTAGTGGAAGAAGTTTAATTTAGAGATTTCTGAGTGAATGGGACCTGGAGCTACCTTAATCCTTTGTTTTTTATCAACATCACTGGAGACTTTGTTTAACATATATAACATAATTGGGATAGATTATTTATCCTCTACTTGTGTTACTGAGGTAATTCCTAACCTCACTAGTAAAAGCTCTATTACAGCATCAAGGAAATGATTAACCATTTGCTAGGAAAACACAAAAAATATAGTGTTCAAAGTTCTTGGCTTAAAAAGTCATATTTACAATTTCCCTATAGCAGGCCTAGTACCTGACAAGATGAATACAAATATTCCATTTAAAAGACAGTTTTCCCAATTTTTAAAATGCTGTTACTCAAATAGCTTACCTCTTTGTTATTAAAAATATGGACAGAAGAAATAAAAACCCTTCTGTCTTACCATGGTGCTTTGCCCTAGGTGACTTTTCTTTCTTACCGCATCTGGAGGACAGTTCCTTGCTGATATCCTTTGCTGTTGCTGTCACATTTGAGACATCATAGTAGAATGTTTCTTTTTACACATTTTAGGAGTCACTTATGCTTCATTTTCCTTGCTATCAGTCTCAAGTTTTTCACACTGAAATATACGTCTTACCTTGCTCTGTTTTCCCCTGCACAATCTTGTAAGATCTCATTTCCTGGCTGGCTATAATGTCTTCTGATTTTGCCAAAGGAACCTCAGTTTCCCAGAGTAGAAATCACTAATGACCTAAATGACTCGTTCCAGTCACTACCAGGGATTGCCACCACTGCTGAAAATGTGTCTCTGTTGTCACTGACTCCAGAACACATTGCTGGAACTTTACTCAAGGGAACACCTATATTTGTTCACTATTGTATATTTGTGCTCCCAGGCAGGAGCAGCAGCTACTTTTGGAGGAATGTCAGCCTTCTTGCTAAGGAGATTTGAAACCACCAGGACTGTTTCTGCTAATCTAAAGTGAGAGTTCAACTTAGTCATGAAGAATATCAGTAAGTACCCTGTTATTCATTTTAAATACATAGAATGTTAGAGCAGTAATTGACTCGAGTGGGAGTCTAATGTTCTGTTTTTATAGAGAAGGAAACTGAGGTAAGTTTCACCTTATTCATCCTATTAATAAGCTCTTTCCATCACATATATTGTCTTCTCTCTGTAAAGCAGGCCTTTAAGTATTTTACCATGTATTTTTAAGAAGGAATGAGGTATTTGAATATGTTTAATGATGAAAATTAAAATGAGTCTCATTGAGATCCCTCAAAATTATTGAAAAATTAGCCTATGATTACTTCATGGTAGAAAGAAACAGGATGGGCATGGAGAGGAGAAAAAGAATTTGACAGCTTTTATGGCCTATAATTGTTCCCAAGGAACCTAGATTCTAAAGGGAAACATGCATACACACACACACACACACACACACACACACACACACACACACACATGCATACACATGCACACATATCTTTTAAATAGTAAAAAAATAATAATCATAAGCTATTATATGGTTCTTTGCCATGTGTATAAGATTTAAATGTTCTGGATTAATACTTTCCTATATTATTTTAAAGGTAGGAAGATTCCAAAGTTTTCTTAATAGTCAGCCTAAGCCTAAAATGATTAGAAAGTCTCTATATTTGATTTACTTTTTCTCTCTCAATGTATATTAAAATAAAAAGACACATTTTTAATTGAAAAATGTCAATTGGATAGTACTCAATACGTTATTGCTTATGATTGCATTTTCTTGGGCCTGAATAAAGACATAAATCATCAATAAATATGACTACAAGAAATATTAACATACTAAATATACTAAACATACTAAAATATAATTTATACAAATGCATGAATGAGTAGAAAAGAACTAGACAATAATAAAAAAAATATGTACAGATACATTGGATACATAAACGAGATTCTGTCAGGAGTTGACAAATTCTTTAATAAAATAAAATGGAAAAATATAATAGAAAGACTTTGGGGTGGGTGAGGTGGGGTGGAGCCGGTAGATGTGATTTTAGATTTGGTGAACCAAGCTGGTAGATGTGATTTTAGATTTGGTGAACCAATGTATCTCTGAACTGGAAATGTACTTTGAGATCAGAATGATGAAACTGATTCAGCAGAGCACAAACCTGGGCATCAGCATTCCAAGTGAAATGTGAACGTAAAAACTTGCCTTGTTTGATTAAAAAAAAAACAACAAGCTAGTATGGATACAGCATTGATAGCCATAGAAAAGTGGGTTGAGATGAGATTGGGGGGTTTATCATAGACCACAATATGATTAAATGTTGGGCCAAGTACAATGGAAAACACAGAAGATGTTTGATCAGAGGACAATTATTATGTGATACATGCTTTATAAAGGTCACTCTGGTGGCAATACGGATGGCACATTTTTACTTTTCTTCCATATGGTTGATATAATCTGGCAAATGCATTCCCATGAGTGAAATAAGCTTTCCTTTTTTCTCAATCTTTCTCTCAGTGTGTGTGTGTGTGTGTGTGTGTGTGTGTGTGTGTCTTTTGTTTTCCAAGTAATCTTTGGAAACTCCAGTAGAATAGTTAGAAAGATCTTGTAGAACCACAAGAGGTTATGGGCCATGGACTTAAATTCCTTTCAGTGGCAAAGGATAGGTGATTGAATAATGGAATATTATAGAAAATTCAATTCAATTTGAATTACCACAAAGATGTCAGTGAAATTCAGTGAGGAAAAATGGTATTTTCAACAAATGATACAGGAGCCATTTGACTTTCCTTTGGAAAAACATAAACATTAACCCTTTTCCTCAAACTGTACATCAAATATATTTAGAGAAGAATCATATATCTAAGTGTGAAATGTAAAACAATAAAGCATTTGGATTAAATTATAGGAAAATATCTACATGATCTTGATGTAGGCAAAGATTTTTAAAACAGGATTCCAAAAGCACAAGCACAAAATAAACTTCTCTGAACTTCAGTTAAATTTTATTACATCCATCTATAGATAAATGGATATATAGATGATAGATTCAACAGAGGACTCAAATCCAGAATATATAAATATTTCCTAGAAATCAGAGAAATATGAAAGACCTAGTTTTTTAATGAACCAAAAAATCAATAGATGCTTTGAAAGAGATGATATTCAAATAGCCAATAAACATCATAAAATGTGTTAACGTTATTACTCCACAGTGAAATGCAAATTAATACCACAATGGGCATCCCTTACCTACTCACCCAATAGCTAAACATGGAAAGACTGATGATACCAAACGTTTGTGAACATGTGAAGCTATTGAACTCTCATATATATTGTTATTTGAGTATTAAGTGTATCAGCAGTTTGGCATTATTTACTACATTTGATTAAATACTTGCTCTATGACTAACAATTTTACTCAAGTTTATGATCAAGTGAAAACAGTGCATATGTTCAGCAAAAGACATAAGTACAAGTATATTTATTACAGCTTTACACTTAAGAGTCAAAAATGGAATTAGCTGAAAATTCTGTCAATAGATTAGTGGATAAATAAAATATGGTATATTATAAAATGAAATTATACATAGAAATAGAATAAGATTAGTCTATGGATAGACACTACAGCATTGATGAATCTCAGAGACATTATTTGGAGCAAAAGAAGCCAGAAAATATTTGGTATGATTTCATGTATTTGAAGTTTAAAAATAGACAATACTAACTGATGGTATTATGATTTAGAATAGTGGTTGCTTTGGAGTAATATTGATTGGCAGAAGGTAAAGGGAAATTTCTTGAGGGCTGCAATGTTCTTAATGATGATTTAACTGTAGATTACATTACTGCATGTATGTGTAAAATTTTATTGAAATCATATACTTATGATTAGTGCACTTTTCTGTAGGTATCTAATACATCACAAAAAGTAAACAAATTCATTTGAGTTTTCACTTTTTCAAATTGCAGATTAATAGATGTTTTGAGTCCTAACTGGATTGCAAAGCCATGTAACAGAATGAGCTAATGGCTGAAAAAACAAAATGGAGCAATACCAGCTCTGTGTGAAATCAAATGTATTCCAATTTACTATTACTTGAAAAAAGAAAAAAAAAATAAAGCAACAACAAAACAACCACAGGAGAAAAGAAAACCTGTGAATTTTATGAGGAAGGATCATTGTGAAAGCACAACTAATTAACCTGTTTTTGCCCTAGACAGCACAAACACAATGTATGGCTGGCTGGAAGAATAGCCAAGATAAGAGAGAGAGAGAGAGATAGCAGAAAAGCTTGATGATAAACAGAATCCAGAAAAGATAAAGAATAATACAGAAATATTATTAGATTAAATATTATTAGAAAGATTATCCAACGTTACTGGTTAATACAGGCAGAACATATTATTTACTTAACACTTAAAATTTTCCCTTTATTTTCTACATACTAGATTAGTAATCTTCCAATCTTTAAAAGCAGATACTACCATTAAGGCCATACTTCACACTATTTTTTTCCCCTGTATTTATGCTAGTTCACACTTATTTCCTTCAGAAATCTTAGATATATACCATATGGTCCTGGTGATTTATTGGACTTGAATTCCTCTGCTTGCTCTGTAACGTTCTCATTTTGGATGTCAGTCTTTGTCGAGGGCACCATCTGATGCTGTATGAAAACTGCCTTAGGAATAGAAATTTTCCCTAAGTTCTCTCAGTATTCTAATATGAAAACCATTTTCTTTCTTCTCCTTTCTATTAACAACTTTTAAAATTCTCCTGAAGGACTTAAAGCTCTCATTATAGTTCCTTTTTACTTAATGTACATACTTTCCAACTTTTCTTGGGCTTTTTCATATTTCTTATTGCAAATTACTAGATCTGGCTAACCTTCTGCTGAACTTCTACCATTGTTTGATTTAAATAAAATCTGTACAATGTTACATCTAATCCTTAGGAAATTTGAAATATAATACAAATAATCACTTAAGTAATAATAATTAGAATAACAGTTCACATTCTCTAAGTTGATTGATTTTTATCTAAGGAAAATTTTCTAAGGTCCTAAATAGTTTCAAGTTATGGTTTCAAAGCTAGGAAAAAGCACTAGTTGCAGTATACAAGCCAATCGAACAAAAATAGAACCCATGTTACCTAAGTGAAATTATCTACATATTTCATTTGAATAAGTATTTTAACATACTGTGTCCTGAAGTTTACATATAACTATTTAAAAAGAAGCTTCTTCATTTTTTTATAAAGAAGAAAAAGTCTTCTATTTATTCATCATCCATTTACATAAACAAATATATTTTCATTGATACATTCACAATTATTAAGCATCAGCAAAGATTAGCTATATTACCTCTTCTCAAGTGACCTACATATACTCCTAATACTTTTTAAATTTAAAAACATTATGTGCATATTTATTTTGTGTTTTGTTTGTCCATGTAGGAGTGTGGGATGTGGACACTGAAAATTTTAATCACGATATGGCTCCCATTCCATCCTAATGGTCTACTAAATTACTTCCTGTTAGCTTATTTTTCCTTCTGTTTATTTTTTTAAATATATGGCCATATGTATCTCAGTTCAGGCCTGTCTGTAGTATGGTTATTACACTGTGTTAGATAACCATTTTTAGAAACATATGGAGAAACTTCAGGAGTGATTCTTACTTGGCTTGAAGTCAAAGAAAATAAGCCTTAAAATTATCCTAAATTCTTCAATGACTTACTTTCTTCCCCTTTTTTAATTGCCACCTTTAAAAAGAAGCATTACTAGCTTTGGGGCTAGAGATTTGTCTACATTGCCACCCCATCTTCCAAAGGGGAAATGCCTTTGGAATATGTGTGGACACCAAATGAGCTCTGCAAAGAGGATGGACAAATGTCTTTCCTTTACAAGCCTGAGCAGCTTAATCTCTGCAGAAATGAGCTTAGTTAAGAGACCCACCTTCTGATGGCCACTCTTAGCCAGTCACAGAAAAACAAAAATCACATGATTCCACTTATTTAAGATATCGTAGAAGCAGAGAGTAGAATGATGATTCTTTACAGTGGCACCAAAGAGATTTCTCTTTCTTTATATGAGGAGAAATTGAAAGGCACTGAAAGTTCTAAATTAGGAAGCTGGTATTATAAAATTAACTTTTAAAAATATTTGGCTGCTACGAGGGTGATGCATTAGAAGTGGACCAAAGTGGATTCAAAAAAGATTTTTTTTTTAATGTAGTTGAATTTCTAAACACTGATATAGGTAGTAGTAATGATGGAGATTTAAGGAAATGAATACTGGGAGATAATAGGAAGCAAAATCATTAGTACTTTGTGATAGACTGGCTATGTTAGTTGAAAGAATGAGATGGCAGTGATGACTCTTTAGTTTCTAGTTACCTTAACTGTATGAATGAAATAGCTATTTCCTAAGATAGCTAAAATAGGAGGAAGGACATATCTGAGTATGTAGTATGAGAGAGAGAGAGCAAGGGTTCCGTGTTGGATGATCTGAGTGTCTTACATTTAAACAGATATAACAGGCCATGGGGCAGGTTACTTACATGTCTCCAGCAAACGGTGGCCTACCTTGCTTCCCTATTATGTTATAGTCTGTCCTATTTAGTGTGCCTTAATTCCTAATTTACTTTCTTAGTACATATTACTTTTACTCTTAACTTACTTGTCTATATATTTTTTTGTCATTCCCTTTCTTCTCAACTAGAATGAATTTGTGAAAAGAATTAAATTACTTCCTAAGATCCAACTGCTTTCTTTTCTCCCTCATCCCTTCAAATATTTGTTGAGCAGTTAACTGTGTTCCATGAATGATACCGGGTGCTTGGACTATAGCAGGTGTACTAGATGGAGTTCTGACAACTGAGTTTGAGGAACCAGTGCCATGACTAGAAGCCAGGTATTTTTACTATCACTCAGCACTCTCCCAAACACCATACCAACCCCTAATACTGATACAGATCTGCCTCCTAATAAAACCAAAAACTAGGAAAATAAATGATCTCAGCAAAAGTCATAGTGGAAATAATAAAAATAACCAGTGGAGGCAGAAAGAAAAAGGTAGGAAATTGATGAAATGAGATTTGAGATTACTTCAAAGCTTACACAATTGATAGAGGGGAAATAGAAAATTTATTTTTCATCCTTTTTGGAGAAGAATGTAGCTCTTTGGAACTCTGAATTCTCATACAGTAGAAGCCATTAAGTTACTCTCAGGGTCCAATGCTAAACTAAACTGGAGACAGCTGTAATCTATATCAATTTTTAATAAAAAATCCAATTGCTTTTAATATTTTGTGAACTCTAGACATATTTAGCAATTGTTTTCTAGGAAGGAATGATCCAGAAGGAAGTGAAGGAAAGCAGGTTATTGCCTCGTTACATTAAAGAAAATGAATCAAGAATAACACATAATATATAGTTTTAAAAGTATGCTAATTCTGTTTCTGTACTCTATTAGTTTCTGTACTCTAAATTGTATCGTTAAGTTACAGCTTGGGTTAGAATACCTTTGTCTTTTTTTGTTGTTGTTGGCTTTGTTTGGTTTTACATGGGTTTTGCCTCACATACCAACACACTTTCTGAAAGAGATGAGTTACTACAGTATATATTTTATTTTCAGTCTTTTTTTTTAAATTCATGAGATGACTTGGAATCACAATAACACCTAGCATATTTGAAATGCTTGTTCACCCAAAGGAATGAAAGAGAAGCACAACATGTTCTATTTTTTTTTTTGTACACTTCATCTTTACCCCACCCCCAGGTCCATAGCTTGAACTAATTGACATCAGATTGTGATCTTGAAAATCTACATCTATCAAGTTTCTCTTGTTCGTATTAACTTAATCTGATTTTTAATTATATTATTCAAATAAATTAGGATATATGGGGCAGTTCTTTGATTTCTTGTACTTATGTCAAATAATAATGAATATGCATCTAATGGAAGTATTACACTGTGAAAGACCTTAGTGTCCAGATGAAGGGAAGGGGAAAGAATTTCTTCTCTATTTTTAGACAGTGGAATAGGCAGAGGCGGAAACTAACATACACGAGAGATTCACATGGATGCAAACTGGTTTATTCATCAAACTGAAGTTTTGGATGAGAGCAGTAAATAAATCTATTCACCCCTCATCGTTAGAGGATACCTGCAGTGCACTGGGAAATGACTTCAATAATTGTATCCAGACATTCATGCTTCAACTAGCACATTGAATATTAGTCCCTGTGGAACTTCTGCAATTATTAACTGTCATGTGAAAATTTCCATCGTTTTTCATAGGAAGAATAGAAATATATATATATATATATATATATATATATATATA
>NW_006798554.1:221668-259654 GCF_000442215.2 Lipotes vexillifer | reverse complement strand
TATATATATATATATATATGTATATAGCTGGCTCCCTTAAACTGACAATTGACAGGCAGGTGAAAGTGAAAAGAGCAGGATTTGGGCTCAGATTATGGAATCATTTGGGGGGTGCATTAGAATCAGGAAGATGCATAGACTTTATAAATGTTGCTCCATCACCTCTTTTTAAAAATCACATTTATCATTTGGAAATAGGAATAATTGCAAACTGCAACGCATTTATCAGTGGTGTTTACTGTAGTATTTAGGCTAAAAGTGATGGTTTCTAAAATAAAACTCTCTTAAACTAGTATTATTCCCCCCTCCACCCTGCCGAGAGGTGAACAGCTCCATAAAGACATTGTCTTGTGGGGAAGCGTAATTGCATTAGGAGAACAAAATTACATTGTTTAATTTGGCAGGTTAGAACTTCAATAAAGTAAAACCAAATCTCATCTCTTGTCAAATAGGTAAAATAAAAACCATTTTCTGGTGACAGTTCCAGTTTCAACTGACATATAAATATGATCTGAACCTAAGTTTTGTCAGGTGTTTCCAGGAATCTATTCTGCTTGTCAGGTATTTTCTTGTCACGTATTTCCGGGAATCTAGTCTGCTTCCACAGTTGCTAAATACATGGAGTAAGACTGATGTCTATTTTTCTGTCAACTTTCCACCCCTCATAAAGAATGTGCTAAATAAACTTAAATTATTGTTAAAATATTTCTTGATTATCATTAAAATCATTATGAGAAAGAAATGTTGGATGAGAGTTAGCATGTATGTGACACATATACAATACTGAAACAGTGACAGTTGACCATTTGGCCAACTATTTGGTATGTATGCATGTATAATGGGGAGTCAGAATTGCTTACTTTTTGCACCAAATAATTAAGTCACTTTCTTACTTTGATAAATAACTTGATTTCTTAGTTCTCAAAATCCCACTTGCAAAATGTAGGACAGCATAGTGTAATGGTCAAAAGCACAGAGTTTGGAAACATTGATTTTGTCTAAATCAGAACCATCGCTTACTAGTTGTGCAGCCATGGTGAAATTACTTAATCTCCCTCTGCTTTGCACTCCACATATGTAAAGTGACAATAATAATAGGAATTTCATTACAGAAATGAACTTTGTCTTCTTTAGAATCAGATATATCAAGATCTGTTGTTTGATACTCCCTGATCTGCCTGCTCATATTCAAGCTTAAAAAATAAGAAATATTTCCAGTACTGTTTCCTTTACAAATCTTGGGAATCTACATATAAAAATGAATTTATCACAGCCAAATTTGTCATGGGCAAGCAACCTTAGAAATAGGAGACAAATATTGTTTTCAAATATCTCTAGAATTAAAACTAGCTCTAAAGTACTGTCAATTACAAAGTTATTCCACACTCAAGGTGACAATAAATTTTACCTGCTTATGTTTTCATAATTACAAACATAATTAAATTGTTCGACTTCTGTTGTTCATCATGAATTAATAATTGCTGGCTAATCCATTACATATTTTTCACTTTTGCTAACGGTCTTACACAAAAGTATGGAAAGAAGGGAAATCTGTTTTCTCAAAATTACAATTTTTGTGTTTTATTAAGCTTCTTTCTCTCTCTGTCTCTCTTTTGTCCCTATCTCTCTGCCTCTATCTCTTTCTGTTCCTTCCTTTCAGTTTGGGAAGTTTTGGTTTTTTTTATTTTACACCGAACTTGAAGCTATTTCTTCGTGATTTGTAAAAAAATTCAGTCAAATTTTCTTGGGAGTTACAGCAGATAAATACCATAATATGATTTCTACCAAGATATTTGAAAAGTTTTCTTTTCCATTTGATGGGAAACAACAATACAGGGAGAAAAATGTAACAATTGCTTTCTCATGGCAGTATGACTCAGTGACCAAAATTGAAAGCCCTGACCTCACAAGAAAAAGCCCATTACCTGTTTCTATCACTGAAGTTTACTTATTAGTGCCTGTTCAGAGGCAGCCAGGTGAACTTCTAGAAGAACACAGAATTTGTTTTGACCATCCAAGGAAGAATGCAATTAGATTGAATTATAAGAAGAAAACCACACTTTAAATATCAGGATTCACATTATTATGTCTTCCTATTCTAGTCTTGTATTTAATGGGCTGAAAATGGCAACAGTGCTCCTTTGAATCGTTCATCAGCGCACACTCTGCTGGGATCTTGACTGGTACCAATTGTAGACAATAAAAATGACACAGGAAGGCAAGTTCTATCCCTATTATCATTTGGTCTCTAATTTAACTTTGGTTAAATTTTTAATTATCATTTTAGTAAAAAGTTACTGCAACTTTTAAAGTCCTGATTGATAGGTCTCCACTTATGAAACTTTACTTTGTATAAATTTTGAAGTGTTAAGTTTGTATAAATTTTAAAGTGTTATAATAGTAGATATATTAGCATTATTGTTATTTATTTATTTATTTTTTTTTCTTGCGTTATGTGGGCCTCTTACTGTTGTGGCCTCTCCCATTTGCGGAGCACAGGCTCCGGACGCGCAGGCTCAGCGGCCACGGCCCACGGGCCCAGCCGCTCCGCGGCATGCGGGATCCTCCCGAAACGGGGCACGAACCCGCGTCTCCTGCATCGGCAGGCGGACCCTCAAGCACTGCGCCACCAGGGAAGCCCGCATTATTGTTATTTTAATTATGTAAAACATTGGCTTTAGTTTAGAGACATATCTTCCAAACTAATTAAAGCAATGTTCTTTTAATCCATTTGTAGCAACGACACAAATAATGTTATATTTAAATTCAACAAACTATTCCTCAGGACCATTTTAAGATATAAGGCAAAAAATACTTCATATGTACCTCAGGCAGTTCTCAAGCTAAAGTGAAAATTAATATTCCTTGAAGAGTCTATTTTCTGATGTTTTCTTACATAATTACTGCTGTATTAAATACCCCCTTTTTCTAGTATATTTTATGAGCACAAGGGAAAAAAAGAAGATTAAATAAAAATGTAAACATAAGCCAATGATTTTTTTCTTACCTGTCACTATAGAACTATTCAAGCTTCTCCACAAGTTTTGTTTAATTTCTAATTTTCTTTTTTAATCTTTCAATTCAGAAAAACAGTTGTAATTGCAAATAGTATATGATTATTTTTAAGAATCAGTGACAGGAGCATGTATTTGATATTTTTATGGCTATATATTATAGTTGAAATCACATCAAATAAGAATTAAAGTATTTTTAAAAGTTGAAATATATAAATGAAGTTTTCAATCTCGTATTATCTTATACACACTATTAGATATTTACCTTTAATTCAGCTTGTTATCCTAATTATATTAGGTTTGTGGTTAATCAAATGTTATACATTTAATTATACAAATTATATACATTATATATATTTATATAATAAATTGGTCCTAAGACAATCATTATATGTTCAGAAAAAAGCAGACCCCAACACTATTTTTTAAACATCTCCAAAACTCAGAACAGTTCATACCATATTAAACTCTCAACATATATTGATTATAGAATTATAATCATTTTCAGATTAAGTGAAAATAAATATATTAAGTGAAAGTAACTATATCTTGTTATGACAGAATTAGTAAAAGCTGCTTCTTTTCCAATATCTTGATTCAAAACTAATAGGAAAACACTAAAGGAGTGTCTAGGAGCTTAGACTCCCCTTAATTTCATAGATTGGTTCCTTTACCTAGTAATTTTAGAGGTTTAATTCTTCCAACTTGGATCATTCTTCCAACTTCCATCATAGTAACAACATCATAGAATATTTGTAAATGTTTTTGAGAAAATTTATGTAAAATATTTATAATGTATACCATGTATCAGGTATCCAGTAGGTACTAGCTACTATTGTAATATAATTCTCAGATTTTTCAGTTTTCCCATCCATGAAGATAATCTCTTTCTTTGCTTTAAGAATATTTTTTCTTCTATAACTCAGAAATTTTATTGTTTATTTTCTTAAAGACCAATATATTTCTTTTTATCTTTATTTCTTGTTGGTTTATATTTTGTTTGCCATTATGTGTTCAAGTGAATGTAGGTTTTTATTATGTGTTCAAGTTGAGTAATATTAATATAAAGAAAATAGATTGATTTTCATATATTTAAATTGTAGCCATCTTTCTAAACTTACTACGTAAGTCTGGTCTTTTTTTAGTTGTTTTAAGTTTCCACTATTTTTCATCTATTCTTGTTATCTTAGTTTCATGTTTCTTATTTCACTATTAAGACTTCTGAGGACAAGAGTAAGTGAATATATATATAATGAAGCATCTTTATTCTCCTTAGTGTAATAATAATGACTTTACTGTTTCATAGTAAATTAGATATTTGCTGTTGATTTGAGATGTATTTACTTACATGCTATAGAAACATTTCTATTTCTAATTAGAGAGTCATTTAAAAAAATCAGGAATATATACATTTAAGACCTGAAATTTTAATACTTTTATGGTAGAAAAGAATTTTTGCTGTCTCTTATTCTGTCAGTGTATGTTTCACAACAGAATGGAAAAACCATGGTCAATATTATGGACCAACTTTATGATCAGTATTAATTAGTGCAAATTTGATTTAGATGTAGAAATTTTATTGCTTGTTAAATCAGTAGTGCAAAATCATTAACTTGACTGACATTTCATTATACTATGATCTATATCATTGATCATAAACTGTAGTGTCATTCTGAAATAAAGCCTATAGCTGTGACATTTTTTCTACATTTTAAGTAATAAGACATATCTTACTCAGTCTGGGCTGCTACAACAAAATATCAACACTATAGACTGGATAGCTTAAACAGCAAACATTTATTTCTCACAATTCTGGAGATAGGGAAGTTAAAGGTCAAGGTGTCACCTGAATTTGGTGACTGGTGAGAGCCTACTTCCTAGTTTGCTGCTGGCCAGCTTCATTCTGTGTCCTCACATTGTAGACAGAGGACTCTAGTCTTTTCCTCTTTTTTAAGGGTACCGATTTCATTATGGGGGCTCCACCCACATGACATATCTAAACCAAATTACTTCTCAAAGACCCCACTTCCAAATCCCAGTTGGAGGATCAGGGCTTCAACATAGGAATTTGGAGGAGACACAAACATTCAGTGCATAGTAGACCTACAGACAGGTTTCTTTATAAAACCAGAAAACTCCTAATTGCTTATCTAAATGTATAGCCACAATCCCCAGATTATGTCAGAACTACCATATTGTGAAAAAAAAGAAAAATCCATATTGTGGGCTATATTACGGCCAGTGGTTCTCAAGGGAGGGCATTTTGCTCTACCTGACACTTGGTCATATCTGTATAGTCAGCTTTGATTGTTACCACTGGATCTGGGAGTACGCTACTAACATGCAGTGAGTCATTGAGACCAGGAACACTGGTAAACATTTACAATGCACGAGACAGCCCCCTACAGCAAAGAATTATCCAATCCAAGATGTCAATAGTGCCACTCTGGAAAATCTCAATATAAAGAAAAATGAATTATGATTTGAAGTGGCATTTTATTTTGTCTATCTTATTTGGAGTTTATATAGAAATTTGAGATTGGTTCTGACCAAATGGCACATTTTTCTTTTCTTTCATTTTATGTTTTTGGAGTTATTAGGAGAAACCAAACAAGGATCATTTATATGAATTTTTCAACCTTGAGACTAGCTAAATTAAACTTTTTCAGCAACTGTATCTCTTTGTACCTAAAGGGCATGAAAAGCTTCAGCCACAATTGGCTGCCTAGCCATGGGCTCTGTGTAACTTACTTCTGAAGGAGGTGTCACACACATGAGGTAGGGAGAGTTATTGATTTCACCTTCATTTATTTTATTCTGTTACCATTTTCCAGGAAACTTCTTATAGAGTTTCACATAATACAGTGAGTCCTCTGTATTCATGGGTTCTGCATCCACAGATTCAACCAATCACAGGTTAAAAATATTTGAAACAAAATCCAGAAAGTTCCTAAAAACAGAATTTGAATTTGCCTCACACAGGCAAATGTTTACATAGCATTTACTATATGTTAGGTTATATAAGTAATCTAGAGATGATTTAAAGTATATAACAGGATGTTCTTAGGTTATATGTAAATACTATGCCTTTTTATAGAGGGACTTGAGCATTTGTGGACTTTGGTATCCATGGGGGGGTCCTGGAACCAATGCCCCGTAGATCCCAAGGGACGACTATACTTTACATCTGTATTTTGTTCAAGTAGAATTTCATGGTTAAAAAACTGTACAGAAAACATTGAATCTTATTTAAAAGGAAGCTGAAAAAGCAGGTAAGGGTTGTGGAGAATCTTTCAACTGCAATAAGTAGGTTCACAGAGAGAGCTGACTGTTTGAATTATATTTTATAGCGGATTAAGTGCTCAAATAATGGAACCCCAGATTTTGCCTTGTGCCTCATCAGAGATGCTGTGTCTGTTTGAATTGCACACTCTGATAGGGAATATCCAGACAAAACTGTAAGCTTGTAAGTGAGCCATATTTTAAAATGATGGCACAAAGTCAATCATGCAGATGCTTATAAATTTCTCCTATCCTATCTCCTAAATCCAAGCATTACTTACAACTGGGGGTAACCCATTAACAAGAGATTACTTTTTTTTTTTTTTTTTTTTTTTTTTTGGTATGCGGGCCTCTCAGTGTTGTGGCCTTGCACGGGCCTCTCACTGTTGTGGCCTCTCCCATTGTGGAGCACAGGCTCCGGACGCGCAGGCTCAGCGGCCATGGTTCACGGGCCTAGCCACTCCGCGGCATGTGGGATCTTCCCGGACCAGGGCACGAACCCGTGTCCCCTGCATCGGCAGGCGGACTCTCAACCACTGCGCCACCAGGGAAGCCCGAGATTACTATTTTTTTAACAACTAAATTACGTTAAATTCAAAAGTTGTGAGACATGCTATTAAGATTATTTTTACCCCTTTCAGAAAATAACATATTTAAAAGAAGAAAATTTTAGCAACTTACTAAATACAGCTGCCTTATATCTTGGGTATTCCTAAGAAGAAAATTTAAAAATATTTTATTCTATCATCAACTATTTTTCAGAACACATGGTGTATATATATATCTATTATGTATGAACAAGTATACTCTGAATAATTTTAAAATTATTTTCTCCATATGCTTATTCCTTTTCTTAACTTTTTATTTTATATTGGAGTATAGTCAATTAACAATGTTCTGATAGTTTCAGGTATACAACAAAGTGATTCAGTTATACATATACATGTATCTATTCTTTTTCATATTGTTTTCCCATTTAGGTTGTTACATAATACTGAGCAGAGTTCCCTGTGCTATACAGTATGTCATTGTTGGTTATCCATTTTAAATATAGCAGTGTGTACATGTCAATCCCAAGCTCCCTAACTATCCCTTTCCTCCTGGTAACCATAAGTTCGTTCTCTAAGTCTGTGAGTCTGTTTCTATTTTGTAAATAAGTTCACTTGTATCATTTCTTTTTAGATTCTGCATATAAGCCATATCATACAATATTTGTCTTTCTCTGTCTGATTTACTTCACTCAGTTTGACAGTCTCTAGGTCTGTCCATGTTGCTGCAATGGCATTATTTCATTCTTTTTAATGGCTGAGTAATATTCCATTGCATATATGTACCACATCTTCTTTATCCATTCCTCTGTCGATGGACATTTAAGTTCCTTCCATGTCTTGGTTATTGTAAACAATGCTGTAATGAACATTGGGGTGCATGTATCCTTTTGGACCATGTTTTTCTCTGGATATATGCCCAGGAGAGGGATTGCAGGATCATATGGTAGCTCTATTTTTAGTTTATTAAGGAACCTCCATACTGTTCTCCATAGTGCCTCTACCAGCTTATCCTTATTTTGTTAAAATTTTCTATCAAAAACCTATCTTTAGAAAATCCAGTTTCTGTAAACTTCAATGTATAAGAACCTAATATCTAATTATTTAAAGCAGTCAGCCTATATCCTTTTAAGTAGGGACAAAGGGACTAGATTGGTTTAAAAGGACAAAAGTATTTTCTCACCCTTTAATGTTAATGTGGTGAGTGTGTGTGTGTGTGTGTGTGTGTGTGTGCTTACGTATGTGTGTGTGTTTATGTATGTGTGTGTATAAGTGAGATAGATATGGAGAAAAGATCAGTTTAGAAACTTTGTCCTTCCATTTATCTTGAAATTCATTAATGCTTTTCAATAAATTTTAATATATTTCTCCATTAAAAAGCTGTTCCTTTTAGTCTAAGTTTATCCTCAGGTATGTGTTGTTGTTGTTTCCATTTGTACATGATAACTTATTTGATTACAATCTTGCACAGACGATTGCTAGTTTATAGGTATACAGTTGTCTGTTACATAATGATTTGTATCCAACAATCTTGCCAATTTCACTTACTAATGCAAAATAACTAATTAGTGCTTTACTTGGGTTTTCCTATAGGGTTAGCTATAAAAACCTCCTTGATATTCAGTCATTTTGTCCCCCCTGCAATGGCATATTCATATGGTTTACCCTAACATTTACAAAATCATATTCTTTGACTTTCTGACACTAAGAAGTATTTTTCTTAATTTTTCTTTTCTGCATTCTATCTCTTTTACCATCCATTTAGGATAAAATACTCGAATCTTTCTTCCAGCTTTAATAATTCTGTCTTGTTATATATAATATAGTGACAAACATATCTGTTTAATTTTTACTTTCAATATCACATCTTCCATTTCTCAATTTTGTGCTTTTTAAATCTTCTTGGTGGTTTGCATTTTCTCTTTTTTCCTTTCTTCAAGCTTTCTTTTTATATCATGAAACATAGGATTTCATTTTTATTATCTGTGAAAGATAAGGCCAATATTGAAGCATTCATTTGTCTGATTCTTCTTGCTTTCATTTGCAGTATATTGTTTCTATGTATTATTATTATTATCATTATTATTTACATTGCATACATGTTACCAAGACTTTTATCTAAGGGTTAAAAGCTGATTTTCCAGAGGCAAGTTGTGCTTTTATCTGCCTAATGCTTGAGAGCTTTTTCAGTGCAAGACCATGATCATTTATTTCCACAGTGATTTTCAGAATACATAGGTGGCATGACTTCAACTCCTAACTTACATAGTAATAGGCTTCAAGTTATTAATTTTCAAGGGAGATACATTTCACACCTTTCATACCATTGTTAAGACACAAGTTTCATTTTTGGCAGAAGGTTTATATCTAGGAGAAGGTGTTGTCAATATGTTGATGTTTTGCATTCTGGAAAAGTTTTCCTACTTGATAACTTGAATGTAAAATATGCTAATTTTTATCTCCTTGTTCCAAAACCTCATGAACTCTAAACAAATAAACACATAAGGTCATCAAGGTTTGTCAGATACCAAATGGAAAAGGTGATTTTTGGAGTTTTCTTACTACCCTAATTCCAATTTTCATTTGTTTTGTCTGAAGTTACTTTCTTCCCAACTTGACAATATTTTCAAAAGATTATTTTTTACTTTTTTTCCATTTGCTTTAACTGTTGGGTTGTGTAAGTCAATTAAGATCTGTCTTACATTATGTGCTATTAGAGGAAACTGTCTGTCTCTTTGCTCTCTCTTTCTGTTGGTCTCCAGTGAAGCTTACACAATCCCATGCAATGGTAGTGTTCTTCAGATTTCTCAGTCTTAGTCTAATCTCTATCTATTCTTACCTTAAGGTAGTTTATTGAACTGAATGTCTAATAATCACTTTAATATTTTCATAGCTACATTCTGCTTCTGTTGAAAGGATCATTAGCTACAGTGCCTGGCTCATGGTATAAGATGAACCGTGGAAGAGAAAGCCAAGAGTTCCATTGAGTATATGTTATTTTTGAAGTAATTATTAGATATCTAAGAGTAATTAAAATTAGCATTTTCATATATAAGTTTGGTGATAAAAGTAGAAATTGAAGAAATAAATTTGGAATCTATCAACCATGAATAGTATTTAAAGTCATGGGATTAGATAAAACAGTGCAGATGGGGAGTGTGGATAGAGAAGAGAAGCAGCAGCAAGAGTGGAACCTGAAGCACTCCTATATTTAGAAGTTAGTTAGAGAAGATGCTTCAAGACCTCTATCTATAGAACTGAGAGCATTAGTGTTGATTTTGATTAAAGTAGCGTGAACCATTTCATGATGCAAAATCAATGGCCAAATAAATGTAAGCTTTAGAGATTATATGAAACTCAGGAAGACTGGTCCAATCTGCCCTGAGATAAGTCACATGACTAGAGAAATTAACCTTGCTATATATGTGTGCAAGTTATAAATAGAAATGCTCCTAATGATGTCTCACAGTGACACTAAATAGGCTGTGATTATTCTGTCAGAAATCATGATATTAATGTGGGTAACATAACTGTTGTTTCACGTCATCATGGAAACTTAATTAAGAATACTTACCTACTGTCAGCTGATTAGAGCAAAAGACACCAAGGGACAAAGTTTCAAGCTTCATCCATAACTCAGTTGGTAGAAAACCTGAAACCACTTAAGTAGACATCACTTAACCTTTCTGTGCTTCATTTGACCTATTGGTCTAATGAATATAAAATGATGTTAACCTCAGAGAGGTACTGAAGGAACTGGGTAATTTGCTATCTCATATAAAGGACTGATAGAAAAGAAGAACAAAAGAAAAAGTAGATTAAAACATCTAGGCAGTGATATTTAAGTAGAGAATTTTTGGTTTGGATATATTTTTAAAAATTCCAAGTTGAACTGGTACCTTAACAAAAGACCTTGTAATTTAAGAGTTTATAATGGTGGTCAAATAATGTGCGTAAAGGGAAAAAGAAAGCCCAGGCTGCTTTTAATATTGGCTGTTACTGTAAACAGCCTCATTAAAAGCAATTGTTTATTTATGTGACTTGTGAATAGTATTTTTACTTTATGGAAGTTGATATTGTTATTTCTAGCTTCCTCCATTTGCTCTTTCTTTAGTTTGACTTAACAGATCTCTGATATTTCAGCAACATTATTCCAAATAACTTGCATTTTGAACAAGTCACTGATTGTTCAATGTACTATATCTCTCACTCTGACTTAGTCATTACAAGGTAAATCTTCTTGCTGTGTTGCATATGAATTGCTAGTATTTATTCATCCAATGAAACTGAAAATTTAATATTCTTAGCCATGAAAAAAAAGAATCTTGGGATTTTTGATCTTTTTTAATCCTTATCAGTATTTTTTTCTTAGAGACCATAACACTGGATAGCTATAGGAGATAATACATAACACATAGGAGACACATAGGATAACACATAGGAGATAATGCTTCCTGAGAAATGAAAATCCTTATCCTTACCATTACATAATCAGTTCAAAGCAATAAAGTCCTTTCTTTTTTAATGTGTTTTGTTTTGCTTTTCTGTTTTATAGTTGAGGAGTTCTCCATGGGCCAAAATAAAAATATAATCTACAGATTAGCAAATTTAAGTCATTGATGTCAGTTGTACATGGTTGTTCATTAGAATTGTACCAGTTTGGGCACATTTGACTAGCTAATACAGAAAAGAATAAAAAGTTTAACAGTGTTTTAAGATGAAGAAGAACATCCCTGTTTTGTTTTTCTTTAATTTTGTATGTAGTTTTTCTTATTTTTATATTCTGGTGTACATGCATATTCATTTTGCCATAAAAATATTATAAGATGACCTGTACTCTATTTACATTCTAAAAGACTATAATGTTTTGTGGATTTGATGCACTATAGTTTCATTATTCCTTTGTTGCTGGTTATTTATACTATTTCCATTTTCTGAAATATTTTAAATGACACTATTATAAACATCCATGTTTTATAACACATTTTGTTTATCCATTAATTTGCTGGACACTTTAACTGTTTCCCCTTTTTGGCTATTATGAAGAAAACTGTAATAAACACTGATATAAGAATATCTATTTGAATCTCTACTGTTAGGGACTGGATTGTGTTTCCTCAAAATTCATGTTGAAGTCCCAAATCCCAGTACCTGAGAATGTGACTTTATTTGGAGATAGGGTCTTTAAAAAGGTAATTAAGGTTTGTGAGATCGTGAGGGTGGCACCCTAATCCATTATAACTGGTGTCATTGTAGGAGGAGGAGATTAGGACACAGACATAGGCACAGAGGGAAGACTTTGTGAAGACAGAGGGAGAACATGGTTTCTATAAGCCAAAGAGAGGGGCCTCAGAATAAATCAACCCTGCTGGCACCTTGATCTTGACTTCTAGCCTCCAGAACTGTGAGCAAATAGATTTCTGTTGTTTAAGCCACACAGTCTATGATATTTTGTTATGGCAGCCTGAGCAAACTAACTTACTTCCTTTCAAAATCTTTGAGTACATACCTAGGAGTGGAATTTCTGGAGCGTATGTTTATTTATTTTTATTTCATTATATCTTCATTTATTCTGGGTCATGTGTTAATTTTGTGCTTAAACTTTTGAGGGATGATTCATTATTTTTTTAAACATTTGCGCCTTTACCCCGTGCCAAGATTTTGAGCCTATTATTTAGAAAACAAAACAAATACAATATTTTTTTTTCAGAGAGCTCACTATCTAAAAGATTAGAAAATTATAAAATAAAAAGCCAGATGCAATGATAAAGATGTTTGAAAGATAATTGAAATTTAATTAACCATATACTTGACAACATTGAATGATTTTACTTTTTTATTCCTAAGTTAATATATAAAAATGGCAGTACATCCTTATAGTAGTATCTTTGTTCAATTCATTGTAAAAAAAAAAAAAAAGATCACAAATCCTCCCTCTTTTAGCCATATTCCTGTAATCTGAAGGTACATGGCCTCGCATCAAGAAGTAGAATTTATTTCCTTACCTCATGGATCTGTCTTTAGTCATGTGACTTGCTTTGGCCAATGCAACATTAGGCAAAATGATTCAAGCAATCTGGACAAGGGCTTACACATTGAGGCTCACTCTTTTGGTGAACTTGAATCCTAAGGTCACCATGTGAAAGAACCTAAATTAAGTTAATCTCTTGGAGGATGAGAGTCCATACAGAGAACTGAAACAGCACAGTGGCACCTAGCCAACTGCCAACGTATACTGTGAGACTGTTCAGAATCATCCAGCCACCAGCCAATCTTAGTTGATTACCACGGAAACATGAAAGAGCTCTCAGAGACCACCAATCCAAACCAGATCAGAAGAACTGTTCAGCTAATCCACAGAATCATAAACTAAATAAAATGATTATTTTCAGTTGTTCAAGTGTCAAACAGCAGAAGGAAACATTTTGATTACCAGCTACTTTGACAATATTCCTTATAACTTTATTTCTTTTGTTATTAATTATTCTTTGTCCTTTTGTGAATTCACATATTAATTTGTTCTCATCAATATATATGTTATATATGTGAAAATTCCATGATTACATGAACCATTCTCTTCAGTGTTCTGCCTTCAGCCTTTAGTGCCTATGGCCTAGAAATTAGAACACTAACTAGATGTTTGTTGAATAAATAAAAATGCTTTTTACAGTCAATAGATATTTTATTTATTTATTTTTTAACATCTTTATTGGAGTATAATTGCTTTACAATGGTATGTTAGTTTCTGCTCTATAATAAAGTGAATCAGCTATACATATACATATATCCTCATATCTCCTCCCTCTTGCGTCTCCCTCCCACCCTCCCTATCCCACCCCTCTAGGTGGTCACAAAGCACGGAGCTAATCTCTCTGTGCTATGCAGCTGCTTCCCACTAGCTATCTGTTTTACATCTGGTAGTGTATATATGTCCATGCCACTCTCTCACTTCATCTCAGCTTACACTTCCCCCTCCCTGTGTCCTCAAGTCCATTCTCTACGTCTGCGTCTTTATAACCTTTGCTATCTATAATTTGATTTCAAATAAATTTTCGATAATTTAAATCATTTTGATATTTTTCTTGTGCAGAAAAATTAGTATCTGTGTAGTGTGCCATATTTATTCACTTGTCTTTGTAAATATACTTCCATTAATCCAACCTTAGAAAAATTATCCTTTTGCCAGAAAAAGTAGTGAGATGGACCAATCATAGGGCTCATATCTTTTGTTTCCCCTCTTTCAGGGGTCACTGTCCTATACTCCATGATGTTCAGTGTCTGTAAACCACTGATAGGTATATTTAATCCAACATTTTTAGTCGTTTAAGGAAAAAAGTATGAATCTAGTCCATATTATACCATCTGGCTGGAAGGAGAAGTCCTAGGATATAGAAGCATAAGAAATCAAATGTGAATATCAGCTAGAGTAGATTTCAGAGGAAGGGACAATATCAGGGATAAAAAGGAACATTTCATAATGATAAAAGAATCAATTCATCCAGAAGACAAAACAATCTTAATTGTGTCTGCTCTTAAAAATAGATTCCAAAATATATTAAGTAAAATTTGACATAATGAAAGAGAGAACAGACAAATCAAAAAATTAAAGAGAACCTAACACCCCTCTATCATAATTTTATTGAATAAACACCCCAAGATATTGAGTAAGTTGTAGAAGAATTGAAAAAAGAGGATTTAAATGTTTGATGATGTTTTTAATCAAATAGCTCCAAAATACACATTTTCCCAAGTACTTACGAAACATTTACCAAGATGGAATATATGATGGACAATAAATCAAGTCTCATTAAATTTAGAAGGTTTGAAATCATAGAGAGTACATTGTCTGATAACAGGCATATTAAGTTAGAAATCAATAAAGACATATCTAGAAAAAGAGCAATTTGGAAAATAAACAATACACTTCTGCACAGTCTGTAGAAATGCCATTCAAAATTCTGATCCTGGTATTCTTTGTTTTCTTTTTTGGTTTTCAATCTTACTATGTGTGAAACGGACATACTAATCGTTTCAAAAAACAAATTTTTAATGGTTTCTTTTTTTTCTGTCTTTAATTTCTACTTTTATCTTTATTGTTGCCATTCTTCTTCTTACTTTAGCTTTAATGTAATCTCGTTTTTGTAGTCTCTTATTGTGAATGCTTAGATCACGGATTTTGCACGTCTCTTCTTTTTAAATATAAGTATGCGAAACTATAAATTTCTATTTAAGCACTGCTGTTTGTATTCCATAAGCTCTGATATATTTTAGTATCATTCAGTTCAAAATATTTTCTAATTTCTTATATTTCTTTCTTTAATTCATGTGTTTTGTAATAGAAGTGAGAGATTGCCCTCTTAGGAAATACCCACTGAAATGTACATGGGGATAAAGGGACACCATCTCTGCATCTTATTTGAAGGAAGGAGACAATGATAAAGCCATTATAGGGAAATTACAGTTTGTAATAATTATTAATACTATTGTGTCCACTTTTCTGTACATTTGAAATTCTGCTAAAATGAGCATTTAAAGGAAAATAAAGCTATTAGTCAATGACAAAAATATTTGTTGCAGGGACAAAAGGATGGTACAACATTAAGAAACCTGTAAGTGCATTTCAATATATTAAATGATTAAGAGAGAATAACTATATCATTACCTCCATAATTTAAAAATATGTTAAAATTAAATATTTAGTTCAAATAAAATTCAATAAAAATTATTAACAACCATAGGATAGAAATAAAGTCCTTGTTTTGGTAGAGCACATCTGTGTGAAGCATACCGTATTTCATGTTTATAGCAAAATATTAGAAGGATACCTTTGAATTCAGAAACTAGATTAGGATGCCAGTTACCATAACTACTACTGAATGTAAAATTTGAGATAATTGGCAATTAAATAAGAGCATTAAAATTAGAAAATACATGAAAGTGTGGGTATTAGAAAGAATCAAGATTTTATCACCTTCAGAAATTATAATGATTACTTAAACTAATAAGAACTAATAAGAAAGTATAGATGACTAATTACAGACCCACATAAAATAAATAACATCTTTCTTACACATTATCAAAACTAAATTAAAGTTATATAAGACATGTATTTTATAGTTGGAAATATATGTATATATGCATATTACCTAGGAATAAACCTAACAAGAAATTCTACTGATATTTACTAGGCTATATAAAAGAAACAAAAAATTAAAGAATTACTTATAATGCATGGCAAAACTCAATATTTAAATATCTCAATCCTTTCCAGTCTATGCTATTAATTCAAAGCAATGTCAGTCAGTTCCCTCTAGCACATTCTTTGGAACCAGATAACCTGTTTCTAAAATTTATCTACAAGATTAGATGGAGTAAGAGGGGGAATTGCAAAGAAACCTTTGAAAGGAGTATAGTATTCTGCCAAACTTAGGATCGTTCTCTATGTTTACTAAACATATAATATTTATGCAAATATATGATAGTAATGTTAATTCAAACCAAAATATTAATTCTGAATAAGAAAAATGAAGTAGTGAAAGAGAAGAGTAAGGTGAAATATTTGTATTATACTTTAGATTTTGTTAAATTGGATCTTTCCAATCAGTGCATCAATATTATTTTATTATATTTGTATCAGTTAAATGTGAATGCTTAATTATGTCCAAAGATTTAACCGTTTTGTGTTTGTGTCCTCAGTAATATGATCACAAAGTTTTTATCATTATTGTCTTTTTTTTTTTTTATTGGACCATTTGACATAACGTATGTTGTTCTGAGAGTGAAAATCTTACTCTTGAGATCATTTGTTGATTTTAATTTCTGCTGTTTTTGTCACTAGATTTTCTGCCCTCATATTTTTAAGTGAGATTGATGTGTGTGTGTGTATGTGTATGCCTATGTATGCCCTCATATGTGTGCATAAGCATACTCAGGCACATACATTTTTAAAGTTTATACTAGCTTTGTAAAAAATTAATTTGTAGTTTTCTCCTGTTTTTCTTTGTTTCGGATCAATTTATATATTAAGGGAGTTATGTGTTCGTTCTCTTACTTTCTGAAATATAAATTCTAGGCCCAGAGCCATGATTAGAGGTAATTCTTTGACAAATTTCTCATTTTAATTTGCTCATTTGTATCATTACTCTTTTAGTGTTGATTTCTTCTGGAGTCAGTTTTGATGATTTTAGACTACATAATTTTAAAAAGGATTTGAAAATTGGCACTTCATTTTTGGTTTGTATTGTATATTTGGTCAATTATATTTCTATATTTTCTTCCTAGCAAGTCTTTCATATTCTGTTTATATTATTGTACTTTTAATGTAGCTAAATATTTTTAACAAAACATCCTCATAACATATAAGCAAGATGCCTAAATACTTCTGTGTAATTTGTATCATTAAATTCATTTAAAGATCAAATATAGAAATGAAAAGTGCCATTAATTTATCATCAAATAATTTCTCCACACCAAGATACCAAGTGAGTGATGTGAAGTGTAAACCAACCATCTTCTATGTTTCATGTTTTTGTAATACACTTGTTTCCTTCATCATAATGCTAGCAAAAATTATGTGTGCAGTCATTACATGATTTTCTGGGCATGGTATTCCTTCCAGATGTAATTTTAAGATCATTTCTTTTTTTTGGTTTCCTTGGCAATTTACTCATTTAGTAGGAATTTAGTGAATATCTTCTGTGTACATTGCTCTGTACTTAAATTAGTGATTTTTAAAAAAGTGTAAAATATGTCTCTTACTTTCTGGGAAAATTTGTTGTGCATGGACATAAAAGAAATAAATGCACACAGGAGAAACTGTAACAATTTAAATTTACATACAACATGAAGTATACAAATGTCTGATACAGAAAATAAGTGCAAAAATAACAGAATAGACCGACAGAGACTGAGTTAGAAATATAATGAGAATCTAGACTAGAACTAGATAGTGAGTAATAAGTACATTTTGGAAGTCAAGGGGAATAGAAAGACAATTGGAAAATTAAGTATTTGAAATAAATATTTTTTAAAAAATCACTCTTCTGTTTTCATTCTAATAAAATTTTGGCAATGTTGGCCCAATAGAAAACTAAGAGATTACCATACAATGGTAAATATATATTTAACAGACATTAATGGTTTTAAAAATGGAGAAGTTATGTTTTTAAAGTCTTTCTTCAGGAAAAACTGCATCATTTTTATCTTTACATTCCCTGATGCATCATTTTTTCCTCTTTTCAGAAATATATACATTGAACATCCATTTTATACATATATATATACATATATATGTATATATATTTTTTCTATATATATATAGAGAGAGAGAGTTCAGCAGAGCCACAGAGAATAAAATTGCTCTGGCTCACAGAATTTCATTTTGGCAACAGGAACACTTTTTAATATATAAATCAAATAATGTGTTTTATGACAGGAGATATAACCAAGTTGAGGGTTCATAGAAGGTCACCCAGATATGAATTTGATATGCAAATATATGCATTATAGAAACATCATAAGGCCTTCAGTGTGGAACATAATTGGAGGGGTTAATCCTGGACACAAAAAAATATGTAAAAAGTTTTTGAAGAACTCCAAGCAGGAGATGATGATGATTTGGAATAACAAGTTAGAGGTGAGGTTAGAAAGAATGAATAGATTGAGAGAACATTTGGGAGAGACAAAAGCTCTGGCCCTTATTGATTTGTTGTTCAGAGGGACCAGGCAGGGAAAATGTATAAATAATGATTTTCAAGTTCCTAACCTAAAACTCTGTTAATCCATTGCCTGATATAGGGGGTATTAGTTAAAACTGCTTTGGTTGCCAGCTAAAGAAACTCTACTTTTGTCAGGGTGAGGTAGAAGTCACTAAATGATCCAGGGCCAAATTTACCCTGCCACCTGTCTTTGCAAATCAAGTTTTATTGCAAACAGCCATACCATCATCCAAGTTGAATAGTTGCACCTGAGACTATATGGGGCGCAAAGCCTAAAATATTTACAATCTAACTCTTCAAGGAAAAAGTTTGCTGAGTTTGAGGTAAAACAAAACAATGAAATTCACTGAAGTTCATTTGGCTTTAGATATTCAGATAGTGTGATCAGGGCTCGGTATATTTCAGCTTTGCTTTCGTATTGATTTCTTTGTCCGGCTCAGCAGCCTGCTCCACTAAGAGACAGCAAGACCATTGCATCAGTTTAGAAGCTGAGTCCAAACAGAGCAAGTCTTTCCCAAAAATTTTAGCAAAATTCATGAAAGTCATTTTAGGCATCCAGCCCTGAATCTTGCAGATTTACAGTCATGGATGGAATAAGCTTCCAAACGCACTTGGTCTGTTAGGGAGGATTTGAAGTCTCCAAAGGAGAATCAGGGTGCTATAACACTCATACCAGTAAGTAAAGTTAATAGAGTTTGAAGACACTGTGAACAGAGGAGGATGACTTTGATTTTGAAAAAAAAAAAGAGATTTTTAAGAAAAAAATAGATAATATTATACCCTTTTTACAGATAAGAAAATTGAGACAAATCAAAGGTACCCCAAAATAATAACAGGCAACTAATACTATTTATTTACTATTTGCTAGACATTTTGCTAAGCACTGTAAGAAACAAGAAGCAAGTGTTTCTTATAGTTCTCTTTCCTAACAACACATAGTTATTGAAGACCCACCATTCTAAGCATTAAGTGTTAATCAATTTACAAAAAGACAAAGTCCCTGTAATCTTGAAAATTATAATCTACTGTGCCATGACATAACAGGAAAAGGCTAGGAAATGTTAGCTTTCAATACCAATGTAGCATTAGCAAAGTATGATAGGATGCTCTCCTTTTAAATAAATGCCCTGTGGTTAGCTCAACTGTCTCATACAGACAGGATCTATGCATTAATGTCACATTGGATGTCTTTTTTTTTTTTTTTTGAGTGTTAGCATAAGTTCTCAGGGAAGGGAAAAGAAGCACATCTTCATCTGCTGTAAAATGTTCCCTCTGTATATATAAAGAAAATTGTAACAATTTTGTTGTTTTGGAAAAGCAAGATTCAATTTATTTAATTAATAAATGTAAATCATTATTATAAGATGTGGGGGGGAAGATTATGATTACAGTTAGTAATTATTGAGTCCTTGCAAAATGCCAAGTACTCTTTAAAGATAGTTAACCTACCTTTAAAGCTGACATCACTATAAACTATTTTACTAGCACAGAAATTCTAGTGGTTACCTGGCTCCTAATACATCTAGACTGTGAAGGCAGGATTTGAACTCAATTGGGTACAGCTAGAGCAGGTGGCATACTCCATCTTGTGAGAAGATCTGAGGCTTTGCCTCTGACTCAGTAAGTAGAAAGGAAATTACAATCCCTCTTTGATATTAACTAGATTAGGAGAGTGGCTGCAAACATCCTACGCAATTATAAGAATAAGAGATTTGTGAACTCACTGCTTCCTGACTCCCATAGAGCAGAACGTGAATTCAGGCAGGGACTGGCTCTGTCCTCCAACTGTATAAACTGTATAAACAAGAGTTAGACTCCATGAGATCTGAGATGGGTTTTTCTAACTTTGACACCTGGACCACCATACATGCTGTGGTCCTCTTTTACACCAAGCAGATTATAGACCAAATTGATAAATAAAATGTCCATTATAAAGAAGATACTATGGACAACAGTCTTCATCTACAAAAGCAAGCAAAGGTCAACTTTCTTAATGTCTATGCTTGTCAGGAAAATACTGTCCTCACAGCGCTCACATTTATGGAAATCAGGCACAGGAATAAGGCTACTCTTATGTCATTTATTTTGTGTCATATTTATATTATTTTTTAATTGACAGGACTATTTTATATATTACAATGAAACAGAATATGGGAGAAGCAATAGCAGTGTTTCGATAATAAAGATAACATACAAAAATAGTTGAAATTATATGTTGTGATAGATGGGAACATAGTATTTTTCTTTCAAAATATTTAGAATATATTGATTACTCTAGCTTAATAAATTTATATTTTCTTTAGATATAGATAAACTTGTATTATAATTATATAAGAAAATAACTATTTTGCAATTTTTGTAAGTCTATAAGCTATTTCCTGAGAATCTAAGACCAAAATTTAGTCTTAACAGTATTAATCACATTAGTTTTTCTATTCAAACTGTTATGTAGTTTAGGTCATCTAAGTGATATTCAGAATTTACACTCAGAAAATATAGCTGGATTTTAATATGTTGTATATATATTTAAATTTTCAGAGAAGAGAATTAAATAAAGAGGAAATTAATGATAACAATAATAATGACAACAATAGTCATGGGGAACATTGATCACAGTACACTTGAAATACCAAAGGATTGAAACAAAGATGTTTTCTTTTAAATCAGATGATCTAAACAATTGCTTCAATCTTCTCTTTCATTTTCCTAAACTAGATTCTTAAGACCTTTCTGCTCTGTGGCAGTTATGGGTGTACCAAGTACATAAAATAAAAACCTAGGAAGCTCTTGCTAAACCCACTTATTACAGTTCTCATTTTAATCTAACTCAAGCAAACTTATATAGGCATATATTCTGAGCTAAATCTAACATAGTTCTGTTTTCTGATCTCAAAGCCCCAAAACCTTTAGTTCTATTTGAGGTATTATTATCAATATCACTGTCTCATAAGCTTGCTAATAGTTAAATACTGACATAAATCTATAGGTATAGATAGAGGTAGATATAGATTCTCTTCAAAGAGGTTTCAGTCTATGGCATGTTAAGCACAAAGAGAGAATGATTATGTTTGTTTTATGTGTGTCAATAACACACAGGAAAAACTAGTTCCTTGAAGCAAATATAGGGAACTAGGGCATTACACTATGCTAATTGTCATAAATTACTACTCTGCTCTTAACTGGATTTGTTATATAAAATAATTAAAATGTTGTTCAGTAAGCCAGTACTATTAAACATTTAAAACTTAATTTTTCTTCTCACCTCCAACCACATTTTCTACTGTTTTTCCTGGGAATTGGCTTCTCAATTTGGGGAACTCTCATTTTGATGGGGGTTAATGCCAAAGATCATCTTCCTGCAGGGTCATGTTACTAGAGAGTTTGAATACAGCTGTGGTGGGATTTGCTCTATATTAAACTAAGTTTGGAGGAGAAAGGGAGGCCCCCAGGTACACAGTTACAGCAGGCATTTCAAAGTAATGCTTGGCTGGTGGCCACTTTGAACTGTGATATACTGATATTGCTGAAGTATGTTTCTTTCCCTTTACTCTTAGAGTTATTAATTATAAATGTTTGACAAGCACTTTTTACAGAGTAGAATCTTATATTACTTATTTGCTTTTTAGTTTTATGCACAGAGAAAATTTATATAACAGTACTTTTTAAATGCTTGTTTTTATGTTGTCCCCCAAATAATACAATAACTGTCATCTCCATTTGAGTTCCTTCTTAAGACATCAAAAATTATCTATAAATACTGAATTATTTTCACAATATATGAAAGTTTTAGAGTTTCCTTATAATTTTAACCAGTATAGAATTATAACTATGAAGGAGAATGTGTATATACAAAATCTTTCTAAATGGAAAAGGTTAAAAAATCTGTGTGGCTTAAGTAACCCAGACTCTCAGTACCCAGATATGGATGAATTAATCATCAATGACTAATATATATTTTGTATAGTTTGAATTTTATTAATTTGCATAATGAAGGGAACTTCAGCCCATTGGAATCCATGGGAAATCAATCATCTCATGTACAGTGTTCACTTCCCAGCTTTGGAACTATAGTGCCTGGAAATGATAAAGTGTTTCCCAGAATTTCAGTGTTAATTACAGTGTAGTACATCATTGGGGCCCTCATTTGGGAAAAAAAAATGTCTTTCAGAGATCTGTATTACATTTCTGGCTACTTCAAATACAGTTGTAATTGTATAAGGAACACATTATTTTTCCTAATTTTGATTTTAAGCATTTTCCTAAGTTTTATCATGTATATATATTTGATAATTTTTGTAAACATGTTTTAGAAAAAAATTGCTAATCTTAATAAATCTTTTAAAATTATTTTGGATCCATGGTATTGTAGTAGATATTGTGAAACTGTCCAGATTCCCTCTTTGAGGCCCCCTAGGCACTCATTTTCCCAGTTTATGGGAATAGCAAGGCTGAGACCATTCACAGCTGCATCATTCAACTGGGAATTTCCTTCAGCCACAGGGATCTGCATAGCTTAAGATGATGCCCTTGGTCGAATGCAGCCAGAGATCAGCTGGTGGCCAATGGTGGCAGGGGATATATATGTCTAACTCCCGTGCCTAAATTTGGGACAAAGATGAAAGCCCATCCCAACTCCAGAGCTCCTCAGAGAGTCAGCTGAATCTCCCTGTTGTCACCATATTGTTGGTCAGTTTCTCCCTCCGTCTAATCCTAATTTCTCACTTCTTTACTGATGTGTATTCCAAGAGCATTCTGCAACAAAGCTTCTACTTTCTACCCCCCATTTCATGATCTGTTCCAGGAAACTCATGTAACACAATTATCCTTGGAGTAGTCTTAGGAGGCCCACTCTAAAATGAGAATTTAGAGCTGGATCTCTTGCCAATGTATTGGATATTCATAAAAGTAAACGATATCTTGTCTACCATAAATGTGTTCTTTCAAGAAACACTCAGAGTTGCCTTGTAGAACATCATTTTAAAATTAAGGTTTATAAATATTTCATACCAGTTATTCAGTCTTCTGAATAGCAGAATCCAAATGAATCTTTCATTCTGCTGGTTATATATATATTCTATTGTTTATTGTCAGATTCAATCATTTATATTTCCATTCATTCTAAAACAAGAAATACCACCATAAAAATAAATCTTTGAAAGAAGTCACCTTGTTGTCCCATTTTAACCATTACTCACATGTAAAAATATTGTTATTAACAAAAACAATAGGAGAAATGGAAGCTACCATTATTCACTGTCAGATGCTTAGTGGGAGTTTTAGACAAATTATTTCGTTTAATTTCACTTCAATTCTGCAAGGAAAGTTTTACTATCAACAAATAAATTTCATTATCTAATCATCACTGCAAATTGCTGATGAAATTTTTAACAAATAAAAAAAAAACTGATTTGTAGAAATGTTAAGTAAGCGACAAATGCCTAAAGATAATAAATGGCACAAGAGAATATCAAGCCCCAGATTAGGATTCCAAAACCCAAGACTTCCCATATGCTATGTAGTCTCTTAAAGTGTAAGGAAACTAATAGTCTGATACACATGTATAGACTCAATTACATCAAAAAAACAATCATATACAAACAATTTAAATTTAGAAGAAGGAGGAGAAAAGGAGGAGGAGGAGAAAGAAGACAGAAGGAAGATATTATGGCTCAGCTATAGAAATTTACTGTACTCTGTAAGGAGAGCTCATGGTAATAGAGGCTGAGTCCTAAAAGGAAGATTCCTAGAGACAGGAAATGAAAGATGCCAGTCATAAGACCTGGAACCAGAAGCTGGCACCGTGTAACTTCTACCCTATTCCATTGGTCAAAGCAATCACAGGCTTTCAATATTTAACAGGGGACATAAACCAAATTTATTGAAGTGAAGAGGGTAAAAAATTATGGCTATCATTAATTTACTACAGCCTTAAAGTAAGATGGTGAATATTTAGTGAAAGACATATATAAATATAAATATACATATATATATTAGGGTCTTATGCAAACTTGAGGAGACAAACGCTTTGTCTGTTTCTTCTCTGTGTCTTAGAATCATTTTATCCTCTCTCTCTCTCTCTTTGTCTCTCATCACTTAACTTGGTGGTAAAATTCATAGAGCCAATACTATAGGTCTAGGGAAAAGAGGTTGAATAGACAATTTTCACAATGCCTAAAAACTGGAATGCTAAAGACAAATCTCCCTTCAGTTCAGAAAGTTCTCAAGTTTAGTATTCCACATAAAGAGAGGGTTGGAATTTAAAAATTCTTTAGGAAAAAATAAAAATGGTAAGATGAAATTTGTTTGATTGGCACAAGATTTTAAACTTTATATTTAATATCTTCATGCAGCATGTATTTCCTGGTTTTCCACAGACCTTCCACTTCTGAATGTTATGCACTTGGTCCCTTTGTCATCTGCCTGACCCCTGAATGCATCTAAGTTCTCCATCTGTCATTGTGCTATAATGGCCAAATTCTAGCTAGTCATAAGAGAAACCTGATATGTCCTCTGTGCATACAACCCTTAGAAACTTGTGGCCATAGTAGGTTTCAAGGATTCAGAGATCCTGTTACTGGCAGTCTTTTTGAAGGTCATCAATAATTGTCATATACAAGGCTGACTCAGGCATCTCATCTGTTAAGAGGCTTCTATAACTGAATGTGTATTCAAATAATAAATATATAGCAAATAGTGAAAATGGTTCCAAGCTGGAATTTACCACTTTTGGTTTCAACGTGTATACACTTTGTAAATAAATTCAAACAGCCACTAGCAATTATTCTAATAAAATCAGATATTTTTCAAGATAAATATGGGCTTCAAATCAAGTGTTTCATTTTATAAATGATGAACTTGAGGTCCAGGGAAATTAAATGACTTGTCTAATCATGTAATTTATGGTAAAGGCAAGACTGAAAGTTAGTTATCTTATTAACATTAGGGGCTTATTAGAATATAGCTTAATATTTCAATATCCTCGAAGCATCGAAACACCAAAACAACCTACATGTCAATATCCTTTTAGCTTTTAATACATAGTTTGAGCAATCAGTTCCTCTTTATATAGAGACATATTTTAGGACAGGTATAACTTAATTTGATATATTATTTACTATCCCATTTTACAGTTTCTTATTCCAAAGTAGGAGTATAAATTTATTTGATAAAACTGGCATTTTCCAGAGCTATATTAAGTCTGAAAGGTGAGTGTGTGTGTGTTTGTATTCTCTCCATCTTAATATGCTCACATTTTTATGAAATCTGAAAATCAGCTTTATGGAATTAATCTATTTCCTAATAACTTCAGTCTAGACCAGAGATAAGCAAATTATATCTCCTTTTATGAGCAGCAATAAGATGTCATGTACAGACTTAAAAATCACAGAGAGTTGGATTAAAACCCCAGTGACTCTGGCTACTTTATTTCTCTGCTTCTCAGGTTTCTCACCTAGCTTGTTTGTTTGGAGATTAGAGGTAATATATCCAACTCAGCTAGAACATCAAAGACCTTAAATGTATATTAACATTTTATCATTTGTTCTCAGAAACTTTAAGTTTACGTAAGGAGATTGTGTAAACATTTGCAGATGTTAAATACAGAAACATATACGTACATTAAGCTGCATTAATAATCAGAAATACAGGTAATTAAATAGCCACATTCTTTAGGAAGAACAGGACCCACACGCAGAAATGGTATCTTTTACTTAATTGATGTCCTGGGAAGAACAAATAACAGTAGTTCTTAAATTGTAATGGCTTCAGAAATCAGTGAAATTTGTATCACTCAATGAGGAGGTCTTTCTCAAATATACAAGTTCGAACTGATTGTTAATGTCTGAGCTAATACATCAGTAGCATGAAGCCGATTAAGTCTTCAGTACTTTTTAGCCCTATAACATTGAGGTTAAGTATAGCAATGATAACTTCCGGTTGAAAGTATCATTGAAAATTAGGTGTCTGATTGTGATTCTGAAGTCAATTTTTCATTTTATTCATTTTTAACAAGGAAAGATAGTAATTTTATATACACATCTAATTTTAAGGAAATCTTTTGAGTTGACTGGAGCTAGATTTATGAAGTTAACAGTCAACTGACTAAATTAGATTTTTAAACTGGGATGACTTACATTTACGTGAAAATTTTTAAAGTAAAAATAGCACTCTAACAAGTGAAATCACCTATTATAAGCATTGATAACCTTGAGGTGATCAGCAATGATCCTTGGAGATACTGAAACATTATTTTAATAGAGTAGAAAAGACATTTGACTCTTTAGTAAATAGTTAAGTTATAAGCTTAAATCTTTTACTGATAATATAGAGAATAAGTATAAAAGTAACAAACTTTCTAAATATCAATTTAAAAATTCACATTTTTCTTCACCTTCCTTTTTAAATAAGAGTAATAATTAATCCAGTGTTTTTAGCTCTCAAACCACTTGTGTCAGTAGTTCCTCATACTGAGAAGTTTCCTGCTTAAACCAAAGAATTTTAGAGTAGAGTTAAAGATATTTGAGACATAATACTTTATTTTTAAATCTAAAAGGTCACATGTTGGCAAGGATATTTTCCCAACTGCAAAATTCTAACGTTGTGCTCAAAAATCCCTTGTAGAGTGTGTATATAAATTTCAAGACTGATTTTTCTCATCTAATACTCTTTCCAAGTATTCTCTATAATTGTTTTTACTAGACTGTGAGCTCTTTAAAGACAGGAACTGTATGAATTTATTTCAATTTTCCATGTCAAGAACCTCTTAGATATGTTCTCATTTATTCAAAAATTAAATTCCACTCTTAAATACTAGCCTCCTACAAGCTAAGATTATCAGGCTCTGGAGCCAAGCTCTCTTGGCTTATATTCCATATCTATCGCATATTGGATAAATGTCTTAGTTTACTTATCTGCAAAATGGGAAGACTAATAGCCCCTATTTCCTAGGTTCTGTGAAGATTTAAACTATTAATACATATTAAAATATTGAGAACAGTATGAGATATCCACTAACTATTAAATGAAAGTTGGGCAGTGGAGCACAGAAGTTAAGAGAATGGACTCAGGAACCCTGTGCCGACAACATGTACTACCTGTAATTTTGTGCTAATTAATATCTGTATGACTCAATAGTCAACATCTATCAAATGGAGATAATGATAATAATACTCCTACTGCTAAGAAAAATATGTGATACCTACCATTTTAATGATTAGTTATATATCTCAAGAGGTATTCCAGGAAACTGTTCTTATTATTGCAAGTGAGGTCTTTCACTTCAAAGTTCTGTGTAATTTGCTACTCCAGTATACTGAGCTGGAGTTTATGTGAGCCTTGAAAGCCTACTCTAACTAAATAAGAAATGGCTTATTTCTTTTTTGTGTCCTGTTTCTACAAGGCTTTAAAAGCAGGGGTACTTCCACAGCTGACTAGGACCCACTAACAAATCACTCCAAAAGTAGAGTCTGAGAGATCATGTACCATAAAGGAAGGCTAAACTGAATTCTGAGTTTAACAGAAAGAGGGAGAAAAAGATAAGAGGAAGAAGGAGGGAGAAAGGGAGGGAAAGAGAGAAGTGGAATTAAAAAACTATTTAGAAACTTTAATATTTACCATGATTTTCTTCCCTCAAGTAAACAATTCACCCATAATGCCTCATGATTACTTTATTGTAAGAGTTTGCAAATGTATTTTGGTTACTAGGCACTTCCTTCATAACCTCTAATATTATATAGTACAAATATGCTATCCTTAATAAGGCCTGGATGACATGCAAGTCTCCAAACAAGCAAGTTATTTGGTTCAACGTATAGCAAGACAAAACCTTAGGATGAGCAGAATAGGCCTGTAAAATTTGCATGTCCTGGGAAGAAGTGTCACAGAACTAGTTTTTAGATTCTATCTAAAGGATGTCTATGCTATTCTCATGCAGTTTGATATCTGGATACCCAGGCTAAAGGCTTTCCTTTTCTTTCTGCTTTTTTTCAGTACTTTGTAAATTTTAATTTTTTTTCTCCAAGTATTGATTCTTGATTATACTCCATTAATGTACTCACTGGCTTGGCTTTCTAGCAATTTTCTTTTCCCTTTTTTGACCATGATTTCAAAAGAACAGTACTCTAATGCTGACTTTGACAACTTGGCATGGTGCTTCCCCTCTGAGTTTACAACTGTTGTCTTTTATGAATTTGCAGTGGGAGATATTTCAGTGGATTTAAATGATACCTTTATTCTAGGAAACTACAAACATAAGCAAGCTGCTCTAAGGATTAGAGAATAAATTCCTTTCCAAAAGCGTTCATGAGCACACAAGGGAAACACATACACTCGTCAATTGTGTTGTCATTCTACAATATAAAGATTTATACAGAGCAAAGCGATCTGTGATGCCTATGCTAAAAGAAAAATGTCTTGGATTAAAAATTATTATTTTATTTAATAACCAAGCTTACGCCTGGAAGTCCTGACCCAACTACAACCTTGAACCTCACCTGAACTTGAAATTCCATATCATCACTGAGCATCACAATTTCTCTCAGCCCTACTACACATTCCCGAGCCCTATTCCTATCCTCATGTCCCATTCTTTTCAAAGGTCACTGGTACTAAAGACTTAAAGTGTAATAATTTCCTTTGTAGGCTGCAATTAGATGTCCAAGAACAAAATTAGTTGTGTCACATCAAACCTCCATATAGCCATTTTAAATTACATACCTGATGCTGCAGTAAGACTTTATCCTTGTTTATGACTAACAAGATAACTGATCCCTTTCTGGAATAGATAAAAAAATACTTGCCTGATTTTCTTTTCATTTCATTTTTCTTTAATTTGTTTTAACAAAACTTATATTCTTATTTCTAGTCATTGTGAACATTGGTCTCAGATTTTAAAAACCTAGTTTCAATGCAGTTTATACAATGCAAAATTAAATTGAAAGTTCAAATGAATATTTTAATCATTTTTAAAAATTCTGTCTAAATTACATGGATAATAGAATAAAATTAACTCTCAAACAGAATGAAATGATATGTGGACAAAACGCTGAAGTCTTCAGAATTGGGTTGAGATCATGCAGTTATTTCAGATAATGCAAAAAGTTCAATATTAGGAGATATCCTGTCTGTTTTTTGCAGATGACAGAGGAATGATCTTTTCTAAAACGAATCATTGCCATATAGCATTACTCTCTGCCAACCAACCTCCAGCTGCTTTATCAGACACACTTTTTTGTGCTTATAATTTTATTTTGTTCCTCATCTCCTTAAATACTAGGACTGAAAGTGAGTATTTCTCCTCTCCCATGCTTTTTCTTGACCTTTTTCTTTACCTCCAGAGCTGTAAGGGTCCAAAAAGTAATATATGAAATACCACATTGAATATTGGCAACATTTGTCATCCATCCCCTGTGAAATAGATAGTGAAGGAAATGTCTAACTGACAGCTGACAAAACTTTTCTTGTCTTTCTAGTCCCATGGCACAATTCTAACAGTTGCAGTTTTCCCAGATGTATATGGATGCTGACTGAGCTAGTTGACATGCTGTTCTTAGCAAAATGCAATATGTTCAATCAAGCTGGTAGAACCAGAGTCCATAAATTTATCATGTAAATGTTAATGGTGAGAAAGCCTTCTCAAAGGATGCTGATGCAAAGAGAGCCAGGATTGGCTTCTGTTTCCAACCTGACAGTTCATTCAGGGGTATTGTTGACCTCAAGAGCCCCAGGACCAAGTTTCTCAAAACCATTCAAAACACTGGTAACATTTATTTCAAAAGAGTAATTATAGGGCTTCCCTGGGGGCGCAGTGGCTGAGAGTCTGCCTGCCAATGCAGGGGGCGCGGGTTCGTGCCCCGGACTGGGAGGATCCCACATGCTGCGGAGCGGCTGGGCCCGTGAGCCATGGCCGCTGAGCCTGCGCGTCCGGAGCCTGTGCTCCGCAACGGGAGAGGCCACAACAGTGGGAGGCCCGCATACCGCAAGGAAAAAAACAAAAACAAAACAAAACAAAAAAAAAAAAGAGTAATTATAATGAAAGACTCTCCATTTACAAAATGAGTACACACCAGCAAAGATTTTTTCAGCCACATTATATATGGAACGACATTGTTAGAAAATGCATCAGGACAATTCTTTGCCTTTGTTGAAAGAGAGGGAAAGATGGGAAATATATGTAAGAATGTTAGAACTCCACTAAATTGTAACAGGAAGAAACTCAAATTTAATAATAAAATTTACTAATAAAAATGACTATACTGTTTTCCAAAATAATATCTAATATTAGATCATTTATTTGCCAAAATTCACATTGGTAAATATCAAATTTCTATAATGTAGAGTCTCTCACGTTTTGTATCTAAATTACCCCAGAGAATCTAAGAATTATGACTGCCAGAGGCCTTCATTTATCTGAAACACAATAAAAATAAGTTAAAAATATACATAATGGGGCTTCCCTGGTGGTGCAGTGGTTGAGAGTCCGCCTGCTGATGCAGGGGACACGGGTTCGTGCCCCAGTCCAGGAAGATCCCTCATGCCGCGGAGCGGCTAGGCCCGTGAGCAATGGCTGCTGAGCCTGCGCGTCCGGAGCCTGTGCTCCACAACGGGATAGGCCACAACAGTGAGAGGCCCGCGTACTGCAAAAAAAAACCCCAAAAAACTAAGAACAAATCAACATAATAAGCACTGAACATATCGGTAATATTTTAAAAATTTCTTTAGAGACATTTTGATTTTTTAAACCAGGGAGAATTGGGGAAATAATTGATTCTAATAGCTTTTGTTAACAGTGATATTTTGCATTTGTCATGTGTCTGTAGAAACTAACATTTTTTGAGAACCACATGTCAGGTGCTATGACATCTCAAATGTTTTAATTGTTCACTAGAGCCCTCTGATGTAGGTAATTTTATTCCCAATGTTTCTCAATTGTTTTTCTGACTCTTTCCTCTGACATTTTCATTCTGCTCTTGGGATTACCCAGTAGGTTTTTTTTTTTTTTTCCCCTTAACCAAGTGACATAATTCCACTCCTGTTATTTGCCCTAGAGAAATTTAAATGTATACAAATAGAAAAACTTGCTCTTGGATCCTTATAGCAAATCTATTCACAATCACCAAAAACTGGGAAGAACCCAAATATCTTTGAACAAGTGATAAATAATCCCTGGTACATCCATACAATGGAATAATATTTATCAAAAAAGAATAAACTATTGACAAATGCAACAACTTGAATTTACCTTCAAGGTATTATACTGAGTGAAAGAAGCCAGTCTTATAAGGTTACATATTCTATGACATTTATGTACTTATATGACATTCTCAAAATGATAAATCTATCCATCTTTGTCTGGGTTTAGAGATGGGGAGGTGTGATTTTAAAGGGATAGAACATAGGAGGTTTTTGGGGGCAATGGAACTGTTTTATACTCTTACTGTGCTAATTGATTACATGCATCTATACATGTGTTACTACTCATAGAAATGTATGCCAAAAAGTGAATTTTAAAATATAATAATTTAAAAAAAAAATTGAAGACAACACAAATGTAAGATAACTTTCACAGAGCCTGGGGAATTTTTTTCTCCTGGAAATGAATAGAATTTTGTGAAAATTACAGTAATCTTTAAATATTTGAAAGGCTATCATATGGTTTACACAAAATTATCAAAATTAAGAAACTTGAACTTATTTAAAACCATTATTTGTTTTTATAATATCACTTATCTTGGTGTTGCACAGTCTTATTTATCCTATTATTTTCATCCTGCTCAGTAATCTAATTTTGTTAATTTAAAAAACAACCTTCTAGGCCAACCACTACAATCATATTCCACGAATTATAGATTATTTAAAAGACCCTTAATATTATTGGCTATTTAACGAGGTCACAAAGTCGAGGAGGAGAAGTGCCTGGATTCCTTTTCTTCCCTCTAGTGTTATAAGTCTCTTTCTCTCTGAGTTTATTTAATGAGTGAGTGCTGCCAAGATCTTCCAGTTTGGAAATTGGAGATACTTAATTCTTGAGCACATGGCTCAAAAACTTTAACATTTTAAATTTGGCATAAACCTCAGTCTCAGGGAAAAACAGCTGCTTTGCTGAGCATTGGGGTGAAAATGATCATTAAAAAGTTTTAAATAAGTGGAAAATGCTATTCTGCCTGATCATTAGAAAGTTTTGTGAAATGTTAGCAGTTGAGGAAAACCCTACCCCCACCTCATTAGATACTATAGTCAATGTGATATGTCAACAGGGAGAACAGAAATACATTCTGTTAAGCATTGTATTAAAACAGAAATTTATAATGTAAGCACAATAATTCTTTGGGATTATTTCGGATTTTTACCTCAATTTGAATATACATTTCACTCTTGAGGGGTACTTAAAAGGAGGCTATTTGATGTGGTCTTTTGGTATATTTCCCTGGTACCATCATTTCTTTTTTAAATTGAAGTATGTATACTTGACATAAACATTATGTTAGCATCAAGTGTACAGCAAAGTGATTTTTAACTATTGCTGTCTTAAGACATTTACTTTGAAGTGTTTATCCAAAACTTGACATTCTGTCATGTAGCAAGCAAGCAAGAGAAAAGATTTATTAAGTAAAATAAGAATAACATAAAATATTGAGATGAAGAAATAGTGCTTTTCCATTTTCCTTTCTTTTCTCTCTTTTTCTTTCTCCCTTCTCCTCTTCCTCCTTCCTACCTTCCCTCCTTTTCTTTTCTCCTTCTCCATCTTTATTTTAAACTTTAATACAGAATGGCCTAGAACCTCAGTCCTACAGTAGTCATACAAACAGAAAAAAAAAGAGAAAGAAAACGTTAAAATGAGCAGAGGCACCTCTGGCCAAGAAATTATATACATAGTATTTATGTATAATATATAAAGGTCTCTATAATTTGCTTTCTTGAATATTACCTATAATAAATCTTATATTAGATGGAAATAAGGACATATTTTCATCACTGAGTCAGTTCATTTTATATTTTGGCTATGAGCTTCTTACCCTATAGCCAACTTTGTTTTGTTTACATTCTTTTGAACATTTCAAGCATTATTCAGATTCTTTACTTAAAACTCAGAGAAAAGATGGGTAATTCCTTCTCTGAAATCAAGGCAAATCCACCCACTCTCAAAAAGTGTATGTGGCCTATGAGTGTACCATTCAAAGTATAATGACCAGCAAATTTTTTAAAATAGCATATTTACCAAAGAAAAAAGTAATCTCTGCTAACATTTAAATCTGTAATACCTGTTCAGAATATACATTACTATGTCTTGAATCTTTTTTTCTTTCTTTTTTGTTTTAGTATATTCTGGCAAATGATGAAAAACTAGTGTTTACATATAAATAGTTAATATGCCCCAATTTTATGGAACAGTTAGTTTTGAACATTTGTGTCCCAGACAATCACCTTTTTAAGGAAGATGGATTCTATTTTTATATTCATATCAAATAAGAGCTAAGGTTAAAATATATATTTTTATGTATGTACATATATGTATATGTATACACACCACATATATATGTTGGCAAATCATAAATACCTCACTATAAAGATTCCAATGGAAAAGATAATCCTAAATATTTTTCCTTGGATGGAAATCGTGTCATGATATACCAATTATAATATTGTACTTTAATCATTAACTTTTACTTTTCATTTAGGAATTAAAAAATTTCAGTGTATATATTATTGTTTTTCACTATGGTACATTTGGGAAAATAAGTCAACTACAGAGTAACACTTCCCTTTTATTCTCCTTTGTATATGATGGAAACAGTTATTCAGTAAGGTGGCTCTGGAAAACAAGTAGACTCTCCACCATTTGCCTCCTGTGATCTATGTTCTTTGAGAATATATATATATATATATATATATATATCTTATACTTTAAGAAAGACAAACACACAAAAGATTTCCAAAAAGAGTCAAGTTTCCAGCATTTTTTGAAAGGAAGTTACTTTTCCTTGTTTTCACCGAGTATAAGTTTAACATCATTTTGGATGCCTTCTATAGCTTATATTTTGCATGGAGAATGTCTCTCACTTCCTAATGATCATCTGATCCCTCTCTCCCTATCGCCACTTATGAGTGAGAACACTGACCCATTAAGCTTTGCTTTATCCATTGAGAAACAAATAGAATGTTAGTGCAAGCTTTCCGGCCAGAATTTTGAATTTCAGTTTCATCTGTATTGCCAACATGCTCTAATTAAGAGAATACTTTCATGATTTGTTATTTGCTTAAGCTTGTTAGGTTCTTCAGGTTTTTGTTTTGTTTTATACAGCGGCTAAACAATGATCATAATCTATACTTCTTCCATGGACCCCATTGTTTTATACTATAACTGTTCATAATTAATGAATACATAGAAAGTGGTTAAATTAGCAAGGTAACATAATAGGATGGATCAGACTGAACAAAATTCATTCAGTCATCAGTTTGCAGAAGGATTTGCAGCTTAATCAGCTTGGGTCCACGGATTGATCTAATGAGAACAGGACTCAAGAAAGACCCAATTATCTCAAAATGATCTGCTGGGGACATAGGGACCACTTAGCCAGGTAGAACTTTTGACATTGAGATGGCAAGAAATTAATCATAATAATTACTATTACTATTATTATTATATAAACACACACATATATATAAACCATGTATCACTCTTCATAGAATATACATAGACTATACTATATATTTTATATACTATATATAATATATACATAATATATGTATTTTTTGAATAGATACTATATATACAGAGAGAGATATCTATAAATAGATGGATAGATTTATATATATATAACATATATATGTTATATATATATAGTGTATGTGTATGTATATATATATATATGTGTGTGTATATATATATATATACTTAAGCAACTCTTCAAGCCATTTCCTTAAGATGCTTCATACCCCCATATGAAACAAGAATTTTTATTCCTCTTTTAAAGAATGAACTTGTTGCTTTAATTTTTCAAAACATAAATTTGTACTTCAATAACTGATAATATTTCCAACAATTTCAACATCCTTTTTCAGTTATGGAACTTGTGCTAGTATAAATGCTATGACAGAAAATCCCAATCTTAAACTTTGCTATAAAATATAAGAAAGTATTACATGATAACACATTATATTAAGCTCAGATGTGTTCATTATAGTTTTGAAGATTGAAGGTCTTGCATTCTGATTAATATTGTTTTATATTGTATGCTGTGATCTACAATAGATAAAATGTATGTGGCTTACTGAATTTATTTTATAAAATATCCATAATTTTGGCTATAATCTAATACAAGGTAGTTAAATCTAATCAGCATGTTTCATTATCTTTCTCATAAAATAATTCTACAAAATAAATTTAGGGTACCTAATCCAAACTCTCTGAGGCTGTGGAACTGAAAAATATTTTTAGCATACAGTTAATATATGCAAAAATTATTGTTTTGTTAGCAATATATCCATCTGTATTATAAAATTTTTCCTCTTAAATAATTTCAGAAAATCCATAGAAGTGTTACAAACTTTGCTACAAAATTGGCATGAACAAATACTATCAAAAACTATTTTATGATTTCAAATTTAATATTTGATCCTGCATGTAAAATAAATTACTTTTATTGTATGAAACAATTTTTCTTCACAGATATTTATGTGTGAAATTAAATATTTCATACATTCATTAATTTTATAATTTCAGAAACAAGCCACTCTGAGGTGCACTAATCAACTTTTCCATTTGTGTGAAAGCTAATTCTTTAATGGGCAGTAATAATTTTCTCTGCCTAATGAGTCATCATGCATGCCCTGCATATTGAGTGCTTAAAATACTCTTTATTTTCATCATCATCAACAATGTTGGACTGTGTCTTTCAGCATAAAAATTTTTATCCTTTGAATTAGATATTTAAATACTTCTCTTTATGTTAACTACAATGTTAAATATTAACATAATTTTGCCCTTCAAAAGGCCAGCCATATCCTCATGAATTCATGTTCTTCTGAAAGTGCCCTTGTTTGTCATTTATTAGTTCTCATTAAAAGCCTGCTAGAGTGGTAGAGATGGGACCAAATTCTTGAGATAGAAGTGAAAAATAACACTTATTTTTAATGACATTTGTATAAGGATGCAATAAAGCAAAAATAAGTCACTCCAAATATTAACCATAGTGTACAAATTTATTTGCATACTGGTAAATTTAGTATTTTTATAAATAGAAGCGAAGCCACTGTGATTTTTACATGGAAAAACTGTGAAACTAGAAACTGCAAAATGCTAACTATTTTCCTAAAATTGTAGCATATTATCATAATCATGTTAGAGCAAATATGAAATATGGAAGATATTTATTCTCAATGAGACAAATAGAAGACTATTCTCTAGGAAAATATTATTTGTAAGGAACAAAATGGAATACATTATAAAATGTAAGTAAATGAGCATATAGTATAAAAGTAAAACTTTTCTTTCAGTTAAACAAGTTTTCATCCAGATTTGATATCCAGATATATTATACACTCATTGAACTTCTGATAGGAATATTTGACCCTGAGTTGACTCTAACTGCATCACACTCTCTCTCTGTCAGGTAAAACATTAAGTATGAAACAGAAGGGATGCAAGTCATTTCTTTTTCAAGAATATTCAAGCCCTTAAAAACAGAAAAATAGAAATGATATTTCTAGGACATGTGGCAGTGAAATTAACATTTTGAGTTGAGAATAATAGGCAGTTAAAAGGGAGATTGCCAGTATCTAAGAACAAATTTAATTTTCTGGGAGTTGTACAACTAATGATTTACAGTCTTGCTTTTGTCTTCCCATGGATATAATTTTCAAATTAATTCCATTCTCTGCTACCTTAGTTTTTGATCTGGATAGGTAAATAAATTAGTTGCACTGTGATCAATCATTATGATTTTTATCAATAATTTTGTGTTTCATGGCAAACTGTTAAATATAACTACAAATTAAAAAGAAAACCAAAACAAAAATAAAAACAACTATCAATTTGGGAAAATGTTACCCTGCTGTGGCTAATATGATAAAGCAGCATCACACAGATTTGGTGGTGCCTTATGGTCATGTATACTTGCTTCTCATGGATATATAAAGTTTCAGATGCAACACAATTTTTTGAAAGGAATTTATTCTGTAACATAAAAAGAATGAATAATGTCTTTATTGACCATAATAATCTTTTGAGAAGAGCATGAGTCCTTTCCTACATTTTAATAACTCTTTTGGTTCCAGGAAATATTTACTTCACCATCTATTATCTCATCATATATGTTTCATCATTCCACAGATATGTGATTAGAAAAAAGGATTGCTAACTGAATTTTCTTCAAGAAATATTTTTACTTATTTCCCCTAACTCCTCCATAGGTACCCCACTACACTCTT
>NW_006798554.1:153307-221627 GCF_000442215.2 Lipotes vexillifer | reverse complement strand
CACTCTTTCTCAGTATGTTAGAGGATTTCCCATGAACCATATTCACTAATAGATTTATGCTGATTGAGACCTCTTCCAGAAGAACTTTTTGATTTCAAGCTCCCAACTCCATGTCTCTCATCTCCCAATTTAGCGTGTAGGAGTTGGAAGATGGAAGATGATAGTATCAGCTTTTGCATTTATAAAGCCTAAAGGTGTAAATTTCTGCAGTTCTTGGCATATGTTAATTACTTGAAAGAGAAATTTCCCCCAATATGGCTTCTGTCTTTCCCACCTTAGCATTCTCAACTCTATCTCCATTAGTACTTCTCTTTTTTCCATATGCGAACACTTCCCACCTAAGCACTTATCACAATTTTAGATGTGCTTCAACACATAATTATCCTTTTGAAAAAAAGCTTTAAAAAACTTAGAATACATTTGCAACTAGATGATGAACAAGGAAAAAGTTATTTCTATTACAATCTAAAACGGTCTGAAAGTGATATAAAAAATATCAGAAACCAGTCCTAAAAACTGTCTATTTCAGAAAAATTAATTTGGCATTGTATATATTAATTCAAATATTTAATTGTCTTCAGCCAAACTGTGTTTGCTTATATTGCATTAAATATGTCTCCTTCTAAATGTGCATGCAGAGAGCCACGCAATTATAACAAATTCCCCAAAATATGTATTCTTAAACCCCAGTTCTATAAGGTCAGCAAACTATGACCAGCAGGCCAACCTTCTGTCTTTGCAAATAGAATATTATTAAAACAAAGCATGCCCATTCATTTACCTATTGTCTGTGGCTGCTTTCCTAGTACAACAAAAGAGTAGTTGCGATAGACACCTTATGGTCTGCAAAACCTTTCATGTTTGCTGACTGGCCCTTTAAGAAAAAGTTTGTTGCCTAATAAAATATTTTCTTGATGGCAGTTCCTCAAATAATTTATGCTACAATATATGTTGATTTTCTACCCCACGTGCTGTGGGGTAGAAAACTTCTGACAACACAGCTGCAGCAGAAATTCCTGAGTTTTGTATGTGGCCAGTGCCTCTTCAAGAACTCTCCACAATCCATCCACTGATGATCCTCCTGAGATTCTTCTTCCACACATCCTGCTAAGTGTGCAATGTGATACTAACACTCCACAGCCAGTTGGATAGAAATATTACCTCAAGTAGATATGTCCAATTTTCTTCCTCAAGTAATATAAAATCAGTTAATTATCCATGAGTATAATTGACTTGTATAGTGATGTGTGCTTTAAGGCTGAAGTTGCCATGTCAAGAATACAATTTTGAACTATACATGATATCGAACAAATGGAGAGAAATATCTGAAGAAAAAAAGTAGAAGGAAAAGATACTCAAAAAGAAGCAGAGAAAGGGAATTTACAAAAAGAGAAGAGACTCTGCCTTGATTCTGGAAAATTACTAGTTCAAGTTTTTTGAGTCCCATCTATTATATTCAAAGAAATTTGAAGGTACTGTATCCGTAAACCTAAAAAGGACATGACTTAAAATTGGATATTTAAAAATAGTTTTTATAAATTATAAATGCAATGGTTAAATAAAAATAATCCATAAATATTGGGGAGATAAAGAACACACAACAGGGAAAGAATGAGAAAGAAAAGAGGAGAGGAAAGGAAAGAGGACACATTATAAGGCAGGAAGAAGAGACATAGAGAAACATTTCAGAAGATCCAATATTCACATTATAGGAGTTCCAGAAAGAGGTTACCCAAAAAATATATAAAATCAGATTTTAGTTGGGCCAGTTCACCAAGGTATATTTTTTGGCTTACTCTTCCTGAAATCTGAAAATTCCTGGAGGAAACACGTTACCTTGACTTCATGTCTTCTTTGGGTTATTTATTGGAAACTCATCTTTTTGGTATGGCCTTCTCTTGGTTACCAAATCTAATTAGATTTACTCATGCCAATCCCACCTTCTCAAATCCATGCCAATTTCCTTCACTGTAACTGACCTTCTGAAATTTATGTTTATGTGATCGCGGGTTTGTTTTTATTGCTATCTGTTGCCCTCATTCAACTCCACCCTCCGTGAGGGTAAGGGCTATGCATCAGTTTTCATTGATCTCTATGTTCCACACTTCTCATAAAGCCTAACACATAATATGGCAACAATAAGCATTTGTTTTATTCATCTTTGCATTCACAATGAAATGTTGACCTATTATAGAAATACTCAGGAATTGCTGAAAGAATTTTGAAATAGGATTTACAAATAACTCTATTATTTAATGTATGTTTTAAAAGATATCTAAAAGACAGTAACTTTTGAGTGGAGGAGCCATTTCTTGTTTGTATTTTATACGTTTGCAATTTAAGCAATGGGCAGAAAAATGACTTAGTTTATTATTTTACACTGAAAAGAATTTTGAAGCAAATATTACTAAGGAGATAAAGAGTTGGAGTGTTCTCTTCGGCCTATTCTATTTTAAAAGTCTTGTTTACAACAATCTTATTTCTTATTCTTGGAATATCAGAATTCTCTATTACTCTATGTTTCTCTTTATGTTTTCCCCTATATTAGAGGTGATAATCTGTAAATATTAAGATTGTAGTGATCTTTCAAATGAATGAAAAAAAGGAGTATCATTGCCAAATTGTTCAATTTGCTTAATAGGAAAATCAATTTAGTAGCATGCATCTGTTATAAATAGAGTTGCATATTTGGAAACATCAATGCTATCTTGCATGAAATGTGTATAATTACATGTAATTGAATTGACATTGAAGAACAAAAGATTAACTATGAAATGTACGTGTAAAAAATATGGTTATTAATGCAATGTTTTGATGATAGAAAAATACAAGAAAGATGAAATAAAATGGATTTGGGGATTTCATTAAATGTAGAAGGAAGTTATTTAGTGAGATGAAGAAATTCCTTTCTTGCGGTTCCAGCTCTGTATTCCAGTTTTAATGTATGTTCTGCCGAAGCGAGAACTCTGAGTTCCAGCTTACTTGCTTTATGTAAATACAAAGTTAAAATAGGGCAGTAAGAGAAAAAAATTGACATAAAGTGAAATGTAGCATGGTGTGATCAAGGATATTTTAGAGATGGATGCAAAACTTTAAGCAGAAAGGGGAATGTCTCCCTATTGGGGAATTTGAGACTATTTCATAGAGGACCTTGCATTTGAACTGGGTCTTAAATAATGTATAGGATCTTTCCAGAAAAAAGGGGGTAGAGTTTTAAAGAGGAGAGAAAACATGTGTATAGGAACAGAGTAAAGAAATAGTGTATTGAGGACTTTTATGAGTGTGTTTGGAGAACCTAAAGGATTTGGTGAGTGTAATATAGGGTATATGGTGTGGGGATGAGAGAAGATAAAGCCCCATGGCATGACTATGAAAAACCTAGAACAAGTAAGGAAATGCACAGTCATTCTATAGGAAACCGGGTGCTAGTACAAGTCCTCAGTTGGAATGAACACTTTATTTTTCTTTAAAATGTAATGCCTCTGAAAACCTTGGAGGGCTGGAAAGGTCAGGAGAAAAGAGTTAATGGAGGCAGGGACATTAGTCAGAAGGCTGTAGCAAGAGTCAAGAGGAAAGCAGTTGTGGTCTGATCAAGGCAGAGGCACACACAGTTTATTGTTAGGAGATCCATTCAGAGATAAAGCTAGAAATATACAATCATCAGTTTTACTCTCAAAACTGATATCAAAACTGGGTTCTTACCTCATATCAAGATTGGGTTTTTACCTCATATTTCTCTAGCCTTCTAATTGGCAACAACAACAAAAACGTTTTCTTCAGGGTGATACAGAAACAATTTCCAATGGCATTACCCATTATCTAATGTAACATTACGAATCACAGCTATAGTTGTCTTTTTTATTGTTTAAATATTTCCTACTGTAGAAAATATATTAATAAATGTCTTTGGAATGAATGAGTAGATAAATAAACGACATCAAATTTCATGTATTGAAGTGAAGAAAATAAATGGCTATTATAGTAAATGACTAAATAGGATATATTTATGTTTTTATCAGTAGTGTATGTATTATTATATATTATGTATTTATTTTGTTCATATTTCCTATTTTTGTTTATTAACATGATTATTGATGCAATTCCCATTGTGATATTATTATTTTCATGGTACTTTTTTCTTCTAAATGTGATATAAATATAAGCCTTGCCAAATAAAATGAAATAAATTTTACACTTCCCCATGGCAAACCACCCTCCATAGGTTCTGGTTTCAAACGCTCAAGTACTTTCTCAAAATAACAAAAACAAATGCTTTTCTTTATCATTAACTTTTCAAAGCCTGCTGACTTTTGTGAAATCACTTCAGCTAGGCTCAAATGGTGTATGAAATGAAAATTTCCTATCTAGCCACTGCACATAGGAAACGTCATGACAATGTCTTACAATCAATGTTCTGCTCAGTTATTTTTTTGTAATACTGAGGTCATGAAGTAAAACAAACTTACTGAAGAAGAAAAAGGGGCAAGTGAAACTTTTCTTCAAGTGTCATTTTGATTTACCCCTCTACTGTATATGCTTAATTGGAGATAGTAGGTCTACTTGAAATAACTGCTTTCAACTGAGCATTCAAGGATGCTCCAATCCCAAATATTGAATATGTGCTAGAAATCTGTATATAAAAGTTTCCTAACTGATGAACACCAGCCACAATGGTTATGTTGAAATTAATACCTCCATAACTCATAGAAGGTTCTGCCCTTATTTGTCTTTTGTATACTCATAAAAGCAGCTTTGGAAAGTAGGCATACTTCCTGACGTATGTCTATTGTTTTTTATGTTAAATGGCATGCTGGTAAAATGTGGATAAAACTGACTTGGTTTATAAGGAGATATGACAACCACTATAAACACAAAACACAAAACATAAACTTCCACATAAAAGTGTTTCTATTTCCTCTTGTAGTACTCATTTTATTTTCCTTTCATAACTAGAATGCACTGATATATAGCAGAGATGTCATATTCCATTTTTAATATGTGCCTTTCCAAAAAAATACATAGACATGCCATACATTCGTCCCTATATTTGCTCCTTTTCTTTTGAATTGCATTTGCTTTACTTTCAGAGCATTTAGAGAGAGTTCATTTTTGCCTTTTCTAAGCCAGTGTAAGTATTGGTGCAGGGATGACAGAATGGAGCATTCATTCCTTCAACAGATATTCATTAAGAACTTCATCTGTGTCAGTCATTATTTTATGCACCAACAGATTCTAGAAAGGTGGTATTAAGCATTACTTCAGTATTGTTCCTAATCTTTTTTTTGTATTTGACAATAAATAAGAAGGAAAAATAAGCATTAGCCTGTTTACCTATGAGTTGATTTTATGTGTATTTTTTGTTTGTATTTTTCTGTGTGTGTTCTGTGGACCTAGAACAAAGGACCAAGACATGGGTAATCCAGGATTGCCAAACCAGTTATATTAAGTCTAATTCTAAGACCATAGTTTTGAATTCAGAGGAAATTACCTATACAAATTATGGTATAGGCACATCTAGGTGCCTATAGGTTCTTAGACAAGAACCTATATCATTTTGTTATATTTTATATTATTAGTTCAAGGAGGACTGGGCTCAGAATCATAAAACATGATTTAAATTTCTGGTTTTCCACTTACTATGTGATTTTGCATGAGTTAGTTGTTCCTTGTGAGTAGCACTATGTTGATCAAATATGAAAACATTATATTCTGGAATGTACCTTATAAATTGTATTAGTTTCCTAAGGCTGCCATAAAAAGTACCACAAATCGCAGAGATTAAATCACCAGATATTTATTTTCTCACACTTCTGGAGGCTAAAAATACAAAATCGAGGTGTCAGCAGGGCCATGCGCTCTGTGACTCCTGTAGTAGAATCACCCCTTGCTCTTCCTAGCTTCTGGTGGTCTGCTAGCAATATTTGGTGTTCCTTGGCTTATAGGTGCATCACTCCAATCCTGTCTTCACATGGCATTCTCCCTGTGTCTCCCTTTCTTCAAATGGCCAACTTCTCATAAGGACACAAATCCCATTGGGTCAGAGGCCTGCCCTGCTGTAATATGACTTCATCATAACTAATTAAAACTGCAGCCACCCTTTTTCCAAATAAGGTAACCTGATAAGGGTAAGAACTTCAACATAACCTTTTTGGAGGGACACAATTCAAACAATAAAATAAATATTTAAATACTATACAGATTGCTAGTAGCTAAATTCTGACAATTTATGGCTAAAATTGACTTTTTTCCCCTATTAGAATAAAAAAGCACCCATAGCTACCCATGGATTTACTCAGAGTAAAGTAAAAAGATAGCGTGCCAAATGAAACAGTTTTTCTTTGGCCCATGCCTGCCATTACCATTAATTATCTGATGAATCTACACTTATCACAAACTGCTTTTAACAAGTAAGTTTTGTTAGGAAGTTTATATTTTGCAATGTACTTTTCATTTCTTTTTTTTTACTTCACTTGATTGCTACAATTACCCTGTAAAGAAGAATCCATTGAACCGTTTTCAAATAAGTAGACTGAAGCTCAGACAGATATTGAGTAATATGCTCAGCATTATGAAACACAAATGGTAAAATGGAAACTAAAACCCCTTCAGCTCCAGGTATAATTTCTTCATTATAACTGCGTCTTTTCTTCTCATTCCATATATACTCTGATTGCCATCTTTCATGTGCCCGTTGATATAACTACCCCCTGCACACTAATGGTGACTTTTTCTGGACTTCACACCTGTATTTTCAAAGCCTCATGAGAAATTACCCTAATGTCCTGCTGACACTACAATGGAATGTGTTTAAAAATGATTTAGTAATCTCTTTTCCTGCTTCAATCTCTGTCTCTTTAACAGCATCACTAAGCACTTACTTATTCAGAACAGAAACTTAAGAATCATCCTTGAGTTCTCACTGCTAAACCCTCACTGCCCATTTCCATATTGAAACAATAACCAAACTCTGAACCATTTTCTCATAGATTTTCTCCTCTTGGTCTATAGGTCTATAGGTTTTCTACATTTTTTAAGTTCCCTGTGAACAGTTACCTAAACCATTGAAAAGATTAACTGATTTCACTGTTGGCAACATTGTTTTCTACCTTACATATATGTTATAACACAGTACCACCTGATTTATTTTACTAAATTATATCACTTCACATTTAAAATTATGTATATCATGTTCTATTTAATATAGTATTGAAATTTCTTAGTAAATAATAAAACATACTTTACAATCTGGGTTAAATTTTACCTTTCCATATTTCTTATTACTTGTTTACTCCTTATCTTCTGCTACCTACCTAAACCTAAGCTCTGGCTGGTGCAAATGTTTGCTGTTTTCCAAATGTATGTGTCATAACTTTATAAAAATTATGTATTGACATTTACTATGGTCCAGACACTATTGCAAGCACTTTAAATATTTTAACACATTTCCACTATCTCGACAACTTTTTGAGATAGTGAGCATTATATTTCAAATTTTATAGGTTAGGAAACTGTATTTCAGAAGAGTTAAATAACTTATCCATGGACACACAGCAAAAGTCTTGGACTGAGGGTTTGAATGTAGTAGGCTGCTTCCAAAGTCTATTCCCTTAGCCACCTTTTTAAACTTTACTGACATTGTTTGAGCTATATTTTTTGCATCAAGTTTTTTTTTTTACTCCCTTACCCCTTTTGCATAAGGTTTGTCTCTTTGGCAAACTCCTTCCCATTCTCAGAACCTGTTCAAATTGTATTCCCTGTTCTAGCTCAGCCTGTTCACAAAGCAAGCAAATATAAAATTTCTCTCTTATCAGTGGGTATATGAAGAACCATTATAACTTCCACAGCTCTACATCCTGGATCTTTCAGGACAACAATATTACAAATATTGCATTCTATTGTTTGACCATACGTCCAAATTTTTGTTTGAGAACACTTGATCTAGTGCAGCATTATTTCATAGCCTAACTGTTAGTGTTTACATTTATTTTTCTCCTATTGATGAAATTCTTGAGAATAAATATTCTGTTTCACTTATCATAATCTACTTCCAGCCTAACTCAAGGTAGGATCTCAAAATTAATAACTGGTTTGAAATATAGTGAGTACTCTATCTTTATGCTTCATGGTAGATAAGGCACTATTTAGTCTTTATAATTCTGGGACATGGGGAAGGAGATATATTATCATCCATGAAGTGGCATGAGGAAAAAAGTATTGAGTAAAGGGAATTTTGATAGAGAGGGACCTACATTTGCAAATATCTGAGGAAAATTATTTGAAAAAAGTGATATTCAAGTTACACTGAACTCTGAGATGTAGCATACTAATTGAGATACTTACAACAACTTTATCCTAATACATTCTCAACCCAAATACGTATTTAATGGTAAACCAGCTGTAGAGCTCTGATTTTCCTACTTTACATGCTGTGTTGAAGTGAATATGCCTATGCTCATTATGAAAACACAGCATGACCCCAGTACACTAATTTGAGCTTATATTAGTGGGATTTTTCTTTTTCTGAATTTTGGGATTTTTTTTTTTTTTTTTTTTTTTACTTTTCAAGCAAAATGGGTTTATTCAGGAACAGAAAAGAATGACAATTTTGGATATGCAGGCTATAGAAAAAGCCAAGGTAAGTCTAATAAACAAAGAAGAGGAAAGTTATTTTACAGAGTAAAAAGCTGAAAGTTGGGAGGAGTTTTTTGAATGAAAGGAGGAAAGCGGGAGTTCAGGGAGATGATGGGTTCTCATGGACCTAGTAGCTGGTGTAGTCCGTTTCCTGTAGCAGATGCAAGCACATCTTTCCTGTTGAGGCCTGTAACTGATGATTCTTTCCTGATGATGATTCTTCCTGTTGGGGTCTCTAAGCTACAGTCCTTCCTGTATTGACCTTGAGTGGTACTGAGTGAGACCTCCCCCTTCTGGCATCTCAATTCCATTTTATTTATTTTTTAATTTTTTTAACATCTTTATTGGAGTACAATTGTTTACAATGTTGTGTTAGTTTCTGCTGTATAACAAAGTGAATCAGCTATATGTATACATATATCCCCATATCCCCTCGTTCTTGCATCTCCCTCCCACCCTCCTTATCCCACCCCTCTAGGTGGTCACAAAGCACGGAGCTGATCTCCCTGTACTATGTGGCTGCTTCCCACTAGCTATCTATTTTACATTTGGTTGTGTATATACGTCCATGCCACTCTCTCACTTCAACCCAGTTTACACTTCCCACTCCCCATGTCCTCAAGTCCATTCTCTACATCTGCATCTTTATTCCTGTTCTGCCCCTAGGTTCTTCAGAACCATTTTTTTTCTTTTTTTTTTTTAGATTCCATATATATGTGTTAGCATATGGTATTTGTTTTTCTCTTTCTGACTTACTTCACTCTGTATTTCAGACTCTGTGTCAATCCACCTCACTAGAAATAACTCAGTTTCGTTTCTTTTTATGGCTGAGTAATATTCCATTGTATGTATGTGCCACATCTTCTTTATCCATTCATCTGTTGATGACACTTAGGTTGCTTCCATGTCCTGGTTATTGTAAACAGAGCTGCAATGAACATGGTGGTACATGACTCTTTTTGAGTTATGGTTTTCTCAGGGTATATGCCCAGTAGTGGGATTGCTGGGTCATATGATAGTTCTATTTTTAGTTTTTTAAGGAACCTCCCTACTGTTCTCTATAGTAGCTGTATCAATTTACATTCCCACCAACAGTGTAAGAGGGTTCCCTTTTCTCAACACCCTCTCCAACATTTATTGTTTGTAGATTTTTTGATGATATCCATTCTGACTGGTGTGAGGTGATACCTCATTGTAGTTTTGATTTGCATTTCTCTAATGATTAGTGATGTTGAGCATCCTTTCATGTGTTTGTTAGCAATCTGTATATCTTCTTTGGAGAAATGTCTATTTATGTCTTCTGCCCATTTTTGGATTGTGTTCTTTTTTTTTTTTTTTGATATTGAGCTGCTCATATATTTTGCCTGAGATGCTCATATATTTTGGAGATTAATCCTTTGTCAGTTGCTTTGTTTGCAACTGAGCTGCTCATATATTTTGGAGATTAATCCTTTGTCAGTTGCTTTGTTTGCAAATATTTTCTCCCATTCTGAGGGTTGTCTTTTCATCTTATTTATGGTTTCCTTTGCTGTGAAAAAGCTTTTAAGTTTCCTCAGTTCCCATTTGTTTATTTTTGTTTTTATTTCCATTTCTCTAGGAGGTGGGTCCAAAAGGATCTTGCTGTGATTTATGTCATAGAGTGTTCTGTCTATGTTTTCCTCTAAGAGTTTTATAGTGTCTGGGCTTACATTTAGGTCCTTAATCCAGTTTGAATTTATTTTTGTGTATGGTGTTAGGGAGTGTTCTAATTTCATTCAGTTTTCCCAGAACCACTTATTGAAGAGACTGTCTTTTCTCCATTGTACATTCTTGCCTCCTTTATCAACAATAAGGTGACCATATGTGCGCAGGTTTACCTCTGGGCTTTCTATCCTGTTTCATTGATCTATATTTCTGTTTTTGTGCTAGTATCCTACTGTCTTGATTACTGTAGCTTTGGAGTATAGTCTTAAGTCAGGGAGCCTGATTCCTCTAGCTCCATTTTTCTTTCTCAAGATTGCTTTGACTATTCAGGGTCTTTTGTGTCCATACAAATTGTGAAATTTTTTGTTCTAGTTCTGTGAAAAATGCTATTGGTAGCTTGATAGGGATTGCATTGAATCTGTAGATTGCTTTGGGTTGTAGAGTCATTTTCACAATGTTGATTCTTCCAATCCAAAAACGTGGTATAATTCTCCATCTGTTTGTATCATCTTTAAATTCTTTCATCAGTGTCTTATAGTTTTCTGCATACAGTTCTTATGTCTCCTTATTCCTAGGTATTGTATTCTTTTTGCTGCAATGGTAGAATTTAGGGATTTTGTATCTACTATCTATGAACTGAAAGAAATATTTTTATTTTTTTATATGGTCAACATACTTCACTGTGAACTGTCGATAATAGTGGTACAAAATCTATTTAATCAGTTCAGGAATGCTAAAGGCCAGCATAAACTTTAAACCCTCTAAAGAACATGAAGAGTTACTTTTTTGTAAAAGTAGATGATTTCTCAAACTAGGTTATCAAATGTTGGAATATATGGCTGCTTGGAGACCTTTTTTAAATAATGGACAATTTACAATTACCATATTAGATCATTATTCAGATCCTTATACAAATTTTAAAGTAGAGAAAGTCTTCTTGGCTATCACTATCTTAGGTTTTTGTAACTTTCTTTTATGTAAGGATGTGATCAATAATATCAGTTTATAGTGATTTTTCTCTCCAGAAATTTTTATAAGATGCTTTGGTGGTTTCCTATATGTTTAACACTTAAAAAATGAATAGTGGCTTCTGATAATAATAGAAGATGATATTTTGGAAAGAAATCACATTAAATCTCTCTCTCAAAATATACATATAAATAGGTAATTGTTAGCTGCTCACTGAAATCCATGTTTTCTTCTTCTATTTGATGCTTCCTAGGTCTCCTTCTGTTGCTTGTGGCCACATGACTGAGTTTTAGACAATGGGATGTGAAAGGCTGTAATATGCATCAATTGTAGACTCCACTCATAACAATTTCTTTTGTGTTTTTCCATGTTCTTTTCCACTTCTAGCTGAAATGGTGATCAGGAACACCATGTGCCTAAGAAAAGGAACTTTTGTTAGCCTAGATCTCTTAAAATCAGAACGGAGGAGAAACACCTGCCAAACTAATTTGTCCCCAGTTTGTGTGTACTTTCCCTGTGCTAGATGCTTCTGAAAATACATGCAAATAGTCTTTATAGTTTCAAATACTTGTTGTTTATTATATGGAGGAATAGACTAACACTAAAAAATTTATTCAAAAAATATGTAGAGACCTTATTTTGACTGTCTCTACATCTTGGGTTCTTCTTGATTTTAATGGGTTGTATAGACTAAGTCCATTTTTTGTTCACTTACCTTCAGTGATTGTTTTATTTGTTCATTTGATATGCACATCATCATTAGGTACATATTGTGGGAATGGCTTTTAGTTTCCAAGAGCTGAATATTTGAACCCATTATTTCCTCCCTCTATTTAGATGTACCCATTCATAGTTTCTAGAATGGAGGCCTTCTTAGAGTGATAATTTATACACAGCTGAAAAGTGAAGACTCTCAAAATTCAAAACAGGTTCATTGAAACCAGTCACATTCCTGGAGAAATAATCTCCCAGACTCAATAACATTTCCCTAATTTTAGTGTTTTCTCACCTTATCACATACTGATGGCATTTTATGAAGAAAATGTCTATTAAACTTTGAATTCCAAATTTTCTAGGTGTGAATTTCAAATCTCCTATCATTTAAACCTGGTATATGATCTAAACAGGACTTGACTTTCACCTGAAAAGCAAATTAGCTTCTATATTATATGGAAAGAGCAAGTTAAATATCATGGAAGAAATAGGATTCGAACAGGTTGTGTATTTTAATATGCTAGGTATAGTGCTAAGCCTTTGGTATTCAGAGGGATACAGATCCAAGATGAGAGGTCTAATTTCATAGTGCTCTTCTGTTCCACACTTATGCACATACCATCTGACCCATGCCCAACAGCTCCAGTCCCATTTTCTCACGTGGAATCAAAGCAGGACCTATTAACTTTGCATCTGCACTCTCTCCTGAGACTATTCTACTGGAATTAAGTGAATATCTCTCTCTGTATTAAGAGTGCAAGTTCTGGAGTCAGCTTATCTCTGTTAAAACCCCAAATCTTCCATTTATGAGTTGCCTAGTAAAACAGGGAAGATAAGTGTTACTACTTCATAGTTTATTGCGAGGGTTACATCTCATAATCCATGTGAAGATTTTTGGATATCATCTTGAACATGGTAAGTGTTCAATACACTTGAGCTATAATAATAATTTTTATTTTTCATATATATATCCCAAAATATAAGTTGACACATGCTTTACCTTTTTATTACAATCTAATTTACAAAATTACACATATCAAGTTTTTGAATGTGCTTCACCACAACCCTTGGGTTTTATTTAATGAATAATTCATTAATTTCTATTCAGTCGTGGTACACTAAAAAGGAGGGACAAATAGAGTACGGGATTAACAGACACAAACTACAGTATATAAAATAGATAAGCAACAAAGATATACTCTATAGCACATGGAATTATAAGATACCTGGTATCTTATAATAACCTATAATGGAATATAATCTGCAAAAATACTAAATCACTATGCTATACATCTGAAACTAATACAATGTAAATCAACAATATTTCAATAAAAAAGAAGAAAAACTAATTAATAACAAAAAATACATCCTAAATTTTCTAACTTGGAAGATTATAATTTTTGTCATCTAGACTCATAGTATTACTAACTTAAGATTTACCTTAAATTGACCTTATGGTCTTTTAATAATTATCTCAGTTAAAATTATGGGCATGATATACTTTCTCCTACTTTATAAAAGGACATTTTTTATTGTAGAAACAATGTAGAAGCAACAAATTTAAAATAATGTTAGCCATGTCAATTTAATATCCTTTTTATCTTATGACTGTAAGCTGATAAATCATAACATTGTTTTCTGAAATATAATAACTTGCTTGGAGAGTGTAAACATGAGGTATATAACAAAGTGTGAATTTAAAAAGGCAACCCATGTGTACAGTGATATTGTCTATTGTTTAGATGGTACTTCAAAAGATATTCAGATACTACCAAGTAAGTCTAAATTTATGATTTTTGAGCTTGTTTTATTTATACTCTGGACCAAAACCTCAGTATTCATAGTTTGAAACTGTCACATTTCCTCAGAATTGTCTTCAGACTTTATGATATGTATATAACATGAGAATGGTCAGAGTAAAATACATTGAGCTCCTTAAGAGTATATATACACCAAAAACAAATGCCATGAAACTGCAGTGTCTTAGGACTGTGTTGCACTAATGGAAATCTGTACATTTGATATAGATTTATGAAACTTAAAAAAGGTCTAAAGAAGATAATTTAACCTTCTGAATATCTATGGGTATATGTACATTTAATACCATTAATATAGAAACACATTAGTTTGTATGTTATATCAATGACTAAACTTTATTAGAATATGAAGTTTTTTATTGTCTTAAGCTTCCCAAAACTTGTAGCTTTCATTTGTTTCCCCAGAGCAAAAGTTAAGCTTGGCATACCTGAGAATTTTTAACATTTTTATATGTATTCCACTAGCATTAGCTTTCTGTACACAGTCTCATGTGAGGGTATCATTTTTTTTTAACTTTTTATTTTATATTGGAGTATAGTTGATTAACAATGTTGTGTTAGTTTCAGGTGCACAGCAAAGTGATTCAGTTATACATATACATGTAGCTATTCTTTCTTAAATTCTTTTCCCATTTAGGTTGTTACATAATATTGAGCAGAATTCCCTGTGCTCTACAGTAGGTCCTTGTTGGTTATCCATTTTAAATATTAGAGTGCGTACATGTCAGAGTGTATCTTTAAAATATTATGGAGGGGGCTTCCCTAGTGGCGCAGTGGTTAAGAATCTGCCTGCCAATGCAGGGGACATGGGTATGAGCCCTGATCCAGGAAGATCCCACATGTCGCAGAGCAACTAAGCCTGTGTGCCACAACTACTGAAGCCTGTGTGCCTACGTAGAGCCCATGCTCCATAACAAGAGAAGCCACTGCAATGAGAAGTCAGTGCACCACAAAGAAGAGTAGCCCCCACTCACCACAACTAGAGAAAGCCTGCACGCAGTAATGAAGACCCAACACAGCCAAAAGTAAATAAAATAAATAAGTTAAATATATATATATATATATATATATATATATATATATATATATTATGGAGAACTCATTTGTTAACTATCTATTAGAATGAGTGCTTCAGTATTCCATGTTTCTTTTGAGTTTATTTAGCCCCAAAGGGAAATTTGAAAATACATTTGTTCTAATCAGTCTACATACACACAGAGTCTACATACACATACAACACTGCCTTGCCTATGGAAAATATTTGAATCCTCTAACTTCAAAGCAATCAAATCAAAGTACACCTCAAGGGAAATCATCGTGAACCTTAAATTGACTTCACTGACTTGAATGTGACCAAATTACTTTTTCTTGTCTAGTAAGCATCATATTTTTCCATTTTTATTGGTTTCTATTGTCAATTATATATGTGCATATATGTACATACATATATATATTTACAGAGGGAAACACATAACATCTCAGTGATATACACAAAAATCTCTGAAGGTTGAAATACAGATTCAAACACTTTCCAGAACTTAAGAATTGGAATCCAAAATTAAACAGAAAATTAAAATGTAGTTAATATCATAATTGTTCTTACTTTTGAGTCTTGAATTGTTTTAAATTAAATTTTGAAATGTAGTATAGAATGTAGCAATTTAAAAGGAATATTGCTACACTTTTGAACTCCTATGATCAAAGGAGGAGAATACCAACATGAAAAATAAATAACTAAAACCTTATCATAATACAAATTAATAAATATGTTACCCAAAACAAATATTCAGTAAAAGAACTACATAAACCAGACATATACAAATAGAAATTGCATAAAAGCACATAAAAATGTTAAACCTCATTAGTAGTCAAATTAATGCATAACAAAACAATAATGACTTTTCATTTTATCATTCAACTATCAAAACAGCAAAGTTTAATATAAGGGATTGTGCTTTGTTTTGGCTAGAATGTTCTGATAAACATTCTCATGCTTTTATATTTCTTTTTGGAAATTTGAGAATATTTGTCAAGGAATCTGAAAATATTCATACCAAATATTTTTCTAGGAGTTAATATTCAGGAAATAATTATAGGGAGAACCTTCAAGATGGTGGAGAAGTAAGACATGGAGATCACCTTCCTTCCCACAAATACATCAGAAATACATCTACATGTGGAACAACTCCTACAGAACACCTACTGAACTCTGGCAGAAAACCGCAGACTTCCCAAAAGGCAAGAAACTACCCACGTACCTGGGTAGGGCAAAAGAAAAAACAGAGACAAAAGAATAGGGACAGGACCTGCACCTCTGGGAGGAACCTGTGAAGGAGGAAAAGTTTCCACACACTAGGAAGCCCCTTCGTGGGCAGAGACAGGGGAGGGTGGGGGAAGATTCGGAGCCACCGAGGAGAGCGCAGCAACAGTGGTGCGGAGAGCAAAGCAGAGAGATTCCCACACAGAGGATCATCGGTGCAGACCAGCACTCACCAGCCCGAGAGGCTTGTCTGCTCACAGGCCAGGATGGGTGGGGGCTGGGAGCTGAGGCTTGGGTTTCGGAGGTCAGATCCCAGGGAGAGGACTGGGTTTGGCTCTGTGAACAGAGCCTGAAGGGGGCCTAGTGTGCCACAGCTAGCCGGGAGGGAGTCTGGGAAAAAGTCTGGAACTGCCTAAGAGGCAAGAAACCATTGTTTTGGAGTGCATGAGGAGAGGGGATTCAGAGCACCACCTAAATGAGCTCCAGAGACGGGCATGAACCGTGGCTATCAGCGCGGACTCCAGAGACGGGCATGAAATGCTAAGGCTGCTGCTGCTGCCAACAAGAAGCCTGTGTGCAAGCACAGGTCACTATCCACACGTCCCCTCCCAGGAGCCTGTGCAGCCTGCCACTGCCAGGGTTCTGTGATCCAGGGACAACTTCCCCAGGAGAACAAATGGTGTGCATCAGACTGTTGCAACGACAAGCTGGCATCCGCGCCAAAGGCATGCTTCGCATTCTGTAACCCTCCAACCACTGGCCTGAGTGAGCCAGAACCACCTAATCAGCTGCTACATTAACTCAGTCCTGTCTGGGCAGGGAACAGACACGCTCAGGTGACCAACACGCAGAGGCAGGGCCAAATCCAAAGCTGAACCACAGTAGCTGTGCAAACAAAGACAAGAAAGGGAAATTTATCCCAGCAGCCTCAGGATAGCAGATTAAATCTCCAAAATCTACTGGATGAACCCTGCATCTCTGGAATACCTGATTAGACAACGAATCATGTGAAAATTGAGGTGGTGGACTTTGGGAGCAACTATAGACTTGAGGTTTGCTTTCTGCATCTAAGTTCTTTCTGGTTTTATATTTATCTTAGTTTAGTATTTAAAGCTTATTATAATTGGTAGAGTTGTTTATTGACTTGGTTACTCTCTTGCTTTATTTCTTATATATATATATATATATATATTTTTTTTTTTTTCCTTTTCCCCTTTTTGTGAGTATGTATGTGTAGGCTTCTTTGTGTGATTTTTGTCTATATAGCTTTGCTTTTACATATTTGTCTTAGGGTTCTGTCTGTCCATTTTTTGCTTTTTTAGTATAGTTTTTAGTGCTTGTTATCATTGGTGGATTTGTTTATTGCTCTCTTTTTTTTCTTTTTTATTACATTTTATTTTTAATAATTTTTTAATATTTTTATTTTAATAACTATTTTACTTTATTTTATTTATTTCTTTTTTTTCTCACTTTTCTTCTGAGCCATGTGGGTGACAGGGTCTTGGTGTTCCAGCTGGGTGTCAGGCCTGAGCCTCTTAGGTGGGAGAGTCAAGTTCAGGACATTGGACCAACAGAGACCTCCTGGCCCCATGTAATATCAAAGGGAGAAAGCACTCACAGAGATCTCCATCTCAACACTAAGACCAAGCTCCACTCAAACAACCAGCAAGCTACAGCATTGGATACCCCTTACCAAACAATTAGCAAGACAGGAACACAAACACACCCATTAGTGGAGCATCTGCCTAAAACTGTAATAAGTTCACACCAAAACACACCACAGGATGCAGTCCTGCTTACGAGAAAGACAAGATCCAGCTTCATCCACCAGAACACAGGCACCAATCCCATACCACAGGAAGCCTACACAACCTACTGAAAAAACCTTATCCACTGGGGACAAATGCCAAAAACAATGGGAACTACAAACCTGTAGCCTGCAAAAAGGAAACCCTAAATGCAGTAAGTTAAGCAAAATGAGAAGACAGAGAAATACACACCAGATGAAGGAGAAAGGTAAAAACCCACCAGACCAAACAAATGAAGAGGAAATAGGCAGTCTATCTGAAGAAGAATTCAGAGTAATGATAGTAAAGATGATCCAAAATCTTGGAAATAAAATGGAGAAAATACAAGAAACATTTCAAAAGGACCAAGAAGAACTAAAGAGCAAACAAGCAATGATGAACAACACAATAAATGAAATTTAAAATTCTCTAGAAGGAATCAATAGCAGAATAACTGAAGCAGAAGGACAGATAAGTGACCTGGAAGATAAAATAGTGGAAATAACTACAGTAGAGCAGATTAAAGAAAAAAGAAGGAAAAGAATTGAGGACAGTCTCAGAGACCTCTGGGACAACAATAAATGCACCAAAATTCGAATTATAGGGGTCCCAGAAGAAGAAGAGAAAAAGAAAGGGACTGAGAAAATATTTGAAGAGATTATAGCTGAAAACTTCCTTAATATGGGAAAGGAAAGAGTAAATCAAGTCCAGGAAGTGCAGAGAGTCCCATACAAGATAAATCCAAGGAGAAATACACCAAGACACATATTAATTAAATATCAAAAATTAAATACAAAAAAAAATATTAACAGCAGCAAGGGTAAAGCAACAAATAACATACATGGGAATCCCTGTAAGGTTAACAGCTGATCTTTCAGCAGAAACTCTGCAAGCCAGAAGGGAGTGGCAGAACATACTGAAAGTGATGAGAAGGAAAAACCTACAACCAAGATTACTCAACCCAGCAAGGATCTCATTCAGATTCAACAGAGAAATTAAAACCTTTATAGACAAGCAAAAGTTAAGAGAATTCAGCACCACCAAACCAGCTTTACAACAAATGCTAAAGGAACTTCTCTAGGCAGGAAACACAAGAGAAGGAAAACACCTAAAAATACAAACCCAAAACAATTAAGAAAATGGTAATAAGAAAATACATATTGATAATTACTTTACATGTAAATAGATTAAATGCTCCAAACAAAAGCCATAGACTGGCTGAATGGTTACAAACGAAGACCCATATATGTTCTGTATAGAAGAGACCCACTTCAGACCTAGGGACACATACAGACTGAAAGTGAGAGGATGGAAAATGGTATTCCATGCAAATGGAAATCAAAAGAAAGCTGGAGTAGCAATCCCTATATAAGACAAAATAGACTTTAAAAAACAGACTATTACAAGAGACAAAGAAGGACACTACATAATGATCAAGGGATCAATCCAAGAAGGAGATAGAACAGTTGTAAATATTTATGCACCCAACAAAGGAGCACCTCAATACATAAGGCAAATGCTAACAGCCATAAAAGGGGAAATCACCAGTAACACAATCATATTATGGGACTTTAACACCTCACTTTCACCAATGGACAGATCATCCAAAATGAAAATAAATAAGGAAACACAAGCTTTAAATGATACATTAAACAAGATGGACTTAATTGATATTTATAGGACAGTCCATCCAAAAACAACAGAATACACTTCCTTATCAAGTGCTCAGGGAACATTCTCCAGGATAGATCATATCTTGGGTCAAAAATCAGGCCTCAATAAATTTAAGAAAATTGAAATCTTATCAACTATCTTTTCTGACAGCAATGCTATGAGACTAGATATCAATTACAGGAAAAAAAATCTGTAAAAAATACAAACACATGGAGGCTAAACAATACACTACTAAATAACCAAGAGATCACTGAAGAAATCAAAAAGGAAATCTAAATATACCTAAATACAAATGACAATGAAAACATGATGACCCAAAACCTATAGGATGCAGCAAAAGCAGCTCTAAGAGGGAAGTATACAGCAATAAAGTCCTACCTTAAGAAACAAGAAACATCTCAAATAAACAACCTAACCTTACACCTAAAGGAAGAATAAAAGTCCCCAAAGTTAGCAGAATGAAAGAAATCATAAAAATCAGATCAGAAATAAATGGAAAAAATTGAAGAAATGAGAGCAAAGATCAATAAAACTAAAAGCTGGTTCTTTGAGAAGATAAAAAACAATTGATAAACCACTAGCTAAAGTCATTAAGAAAAAAAGGGAGACGACTCAAATCAATAGAATTAGATGTGAAAAAAGAGAAGTAAAAACTGACACTGCAGAAATACAATGGATCATGAGAGATTACCATAAGCAACTATATGCCAATAAAATGGACAACCTGGAAGAAATGGACAAATTCTTAGAAAAGCACAAACTTCTGAGACTGAAGCAGGAAGAAATAGATTATATAAACAGACCAATCACAAGCACTGACATTGAAACAGTGATTAAAAACCTTCCAACAAACAAAGGCCTAGGACCAGATGGCTTCACAGGCGATTCTCTCAAACCTTTAGAGAACAGCTATCACCTATCCTTCTCAAAATGTTCCAAAATATAGCAGAGGGAGGAACACTCCCAAACTCATTCTATGAGGCCACAACCACCCTGATATCAAAATCAGACAAAGATGTCACAAAAAATGAAAACTACAGGCCAATATCACTGATGAACTTACATGTAAAAATCCTCAACAAAATACTAGCAAACAGAATCCTACAGCATATTAAAAGGATCATACACCATGATCAAGTGGGGTTTATCTCAGGAATGCAAGGATTCTTCAATACATGCAAATCAATCAATGTGATAAACCATATTAACAAATTGAAGGAGAAAAACCATATGATCATCTCAATTGATGCATACTACAAAGCCACAGTAATCAAGACAGTATGGTACTGGCACCAAAACTGAAATAATAGATCAATGGAACAGGAGAGAAAACCCAGAGATAAACCCACACACATATGGTCACCTTATTTTTGATAAAGGAGGCAAGAATATACAATGGAGAAAAGACAGCCTCTTCAGTAAGTGGTGCTGTGAAAACTGGAGAGCTACATGTAAAAGAATGAAATTAGAACACACCCTAACACCATACACAAAAATAAACTCAAAATGGATTAAAGCCCTAAATGTAAGGCCAGACGCTATAAAACTCTTAGAGGAAAACATAGGCAGAACACTCTGTTACATTAATCGTAGCCAGATCCTTTTTGACCCACCTCCTAGAGAAATGGAAATAAAAACAAAAATAAACAAATGGAACCTAATGAAACTTAAAAGCTTTTGCACAGCCAAGGAAACCATAAACAAGATGAAAAGACAACTGTCTGAATGGAAGAAAATATTTTTAAACAAAGAAACTTACAAAAGATTAATCTCCAAAATATACGAGCAGCTCATGCAGCTCAATATCAAAAAAACAAACAGTCCAATCCAAAAACAGGCAGAGGACCTAAACATACATTTCGCAAAGACGATATACAGATTGCCAACAAACACATGAAAAGATGCTCACCATCACTAATCATTAGAGAAATGCAAATCAAACCACAATGATGTATCACCTCACACCAGTCAGAATGGCCATCATCAAAACAATAATTTCTGGAGGGGGCTCGGAGAAAATGGAACTCTCTTGAACTGTTGGTGGGAATGTAAATTGATACAGCCACTATGGAGAACAGTATGGAGATTCCTTAAAAAACTAAAAGTAGAACTACCATATGACCCAGCCATCCACTACTGGGCATATGCCCTGAGAAAACCATAATTCAAAAAGAGTCATGTAGCACAATTTTCATTGCAGCTCTATTTACAATAGCCTGGACATGGAAGCAACCTAAGTGTCCACAGATGAATGGATAAAGAAGATGTGGCACACATTATACAATGGAATATTACTCAGCCAAAAAAGAAATGAAATTTAGTTATTTGTAGTGAGGTGGATGGACCTAGAGACTGTCATACAGAGTGAAGTAAGTCAGAAAGAGAAAAACAAATACCATATGCTAACACATATATATGGAATCTTAAAAAAAAAATGCTTCTGAAGAACCTACAGGCAGGACAGGAATAAAGACGCTGATGTGGAGAATGGACTTGAAGACACGGGGAGGAGGTAGGGTAAGCTGGGATGAAGTGAAAGAGTGGCATGGACATATATACACTACCAAATGTAAAATAGATAGCTAGTGGGAAGGAGCCACATAGAACAGGGAGATCAGCTGGGTGCTTTGTGAACACCTAGAGGGGAGCGTGGGAGGGAGGGAGATGCAAGAGGGAGGATATATGGGGATATATGTACACTTATAGATGATTCACATTGTTATACAGCAGAAACTAACGCACCATTGTAAAACAATTATACTCCAATAAAGATGTTAAAAAAAAAAGTAATTATACAGTACGAAAAGTATTTCTATCCAATCCTGTTATATATGGCATTTTTAAGATAAGAAAAGAATTGAAAGATATCTTAATGTCTAGTAATCAGTGACTGATAATAGATAATTTTATAATGAATTACTCTTAAATAATTAAATGTCATATGATAGCATATAATTAAGAGTAAGTAACAGCTCTTTTTTTTTTTTTTTTTTCCTTGTGGTATGCGGGCCTCTCACTGTTGTGGCCTCTCCCGTTGTGGAGCACAGGCTCCGGACGCGCAGGCTCAGCGGCCGTGGCTCACGGGCCCAGCTGCTCTGCGGCATGTGGGATCTTCCCGGACCGGGGCATGAACCCGTGTCCCCTGCATCGGCAGGCGGACTCTCAATCCCTGTGCCACCAGGGAAGCCCAACAGCTCATTTTTTTTTAAATTTAGAAATGATTGTAAAATATATGTTATAAAAATGATAATATATAATATATATTTTACATAATATATTCAATATCATGTAGATTACCTTCCTAGTGCTACCATAACAAATTACTACAAATTATCTAGCTTAAACCAGTTTTGGTTCCTTTTCATAGCCCTGAGGCAGAATCTATTCCATATCTCTCATCTAGCTTCTGGAGGTTGCTGGCAATACTTGACATTCTTTGGTTTGTAGCTGCATCATTCCAAGTTTTGCCTCTGTCTTAACATGGACATCTTCCCTTTGTGTGTGTTTGTTTCCTTTTGTCAAAATTTCCCTCTTCTTATAAGCACATTAGTCATTGGAGTTATGGCCCACACTAACTCAGTATGACCTCATCTTACCTTTATTACATCTGCAAAGATCCCTCTTCCAAGTAAGGTCACATGAACAACTACTGGATAAATATGAATTTGGGGGGACACTATTTATCCAGTACAGCATGATTAATAAATGTAAGCATAGATAAAGGTACTGTGCATAAAAATATATCCTTAAATGATATACATCACAATGTAAAATGTATCTATATCTTAGTAGTGTAATTACAAGAAATGTGTACATTTTTCTTCCATGATATTCTGTATTTCAAAATTTTATACATTATTTTTATTTTAAAAAATCTTTTAAAAGTGCTCCTATTTCTGTTACTGCCTATGGAAAAATATCTGGTATCATACATATTTTCTCACTGTGAACAACTAGAAAACTGAACAAAGTATACAAAGAAATTATGTTTTCAGATATTGGATAATAGGTAGCACACAACAGTGATCCCTGCAAGAAAGGAAACAGGTTAGCCTGGCAATCACTTTAGCCTTCAAACTGAGGGTAATTTCCTGCCTCCCATGAATACCCAAGATAAGCAAATCATGGTGTTCTTGCTGAGGGTTTGAGGAAAATGAGACAGCTGGAATTGTAGGATAGATTATCAAGAGGAGAAAGATACACAGAAAATTATTTTTAGAATTTCAACTATGGATTCACTACCATTTCTGTCTGGGTGTCTTTAAACTCTAAATGGAGGTGCATTTATGCATTGGCTTAGCTGAAGTTTCACAGAGAAAGGTTCCACAAGAACAGGCAAAGACCAGTTACTGGATCAAGAGCAACTACCAGGCAGCGTAAACTGAGTATATCACACAGCTCATGCAGGGCCAGTGGCATTTGAGTTCTTAGGAGCGAGATTGAAGAAAACTATTTAAACAGTCAAGGTGTTCAGTAGGAACCACATGGTCAGGCTAGCATATAATGGTTAAACTAACCTTATAGTAAAGTCTACTGTTAGACCCATCTTGTGAAAAGTATAAAAAACCCATCTTCTGGCCACATGCCCTGATGTGGTCAAACTTATTGACAAGCACCTTAACTGCCAGCCAAAACAAAACACAACACTTGTTAGAAACATGCAGTAAAGTCTCCACACTATTCAACATAATATCACAATGAGAAGCATCCAAGCAAATTAAATTAGACACGTGAAGTAGCAGGAACATTTAAGCCATATTGGGGAAAGGGGGTGCAATTCAGATAAAAAATAAAAATATTATAGAATTAATAGACACACTTAAAAAGATTATTATAAATATGTTCAGGGATTTAAATGAAAACATAATGAAAAAATTAAAGCCATGAAACAAATAGAACTTCTAGAAATGAGGGAAAAAAATGAAATAATTCATTTAATGGTCTTTGTAGTATATTATACTCTTCAAAAAAATTAATAATCCTGATAAAATAGCATCATAAATTATACAAGTTGAAGGACAGAGTTTAAAAGGCCTAAAATAATAAGCAGAGACTCAAAAGTTGTAGGAGCTAAACTAGTCCTTTAATATAGGTCTCAGAAAGTGGTGTACAAAATACATATTTGATAAAATAACTAATTTTGTTCTCAAAATTTGATGCAAATTATAAACCCATGATTCCAAGAAATTAAGCAAACATTAAACAGGATGAATACAAAGAAACCCACATCAATAGACAGAATAATAAATTCAGTGAAAAGAAGTGATAATTAAAAACTTTTAAAAGTACTTATAATAATGAGACCTATTACATAAAAATAAGCAAATACAAGTATGCAACAGATTTCTCAAGAGAAATAGTGAAAGTCAGGAGACAGTGAAATAACACATTTAAACATCTGAAAGGAAATAACATCTGTATCTCCAAAAAACGAAGTAAAAAAAGGCATTTTCAGGTAAAATAATTGCTGAGAGAATTCATTGTTAAATATTTTAACAGACATTTCATAAGAGAAGGTATACGAATAGTTAATAAATATATGCAAAAGATGTTCAAAATTATAATTTAATTCAAAATCCTGTTATCTGTGAAAAATCCAAATAAACATAATTAAGTATCACTACACACACACTAAAGTAAGGCTAAAATTAAGGTGACTAGTAACTAAGTGTTGCCAAAAGTGTGGAGCAACTGGAACTTTCTGTTATGCAGATGGTGTGGCAAATGCTATAACCACTTTAAAAAAGAGTTAACAGTTTTTTTATTTAAACATACACACACATGCAATTAATATGTCATTCAGCAATTCCACTTCTAGGTAATTACCAAAGGGAAGTGAAAATACATATCCATAAAAAGAATTTTTTGAAGTATTTAGAGAAACTGGGGAAAAATCAAATTTCCACCAAGTGTGAATTAATAAATAAATGGTAGTATATTTATACAACGTTATTACTCAGCAATGAAAATGAAAGGACTGTTGATACACACAAAAGCATGGATACAACTTAAAATCATTTTGATGTATAAAAGAAGATGTATGCAAAGAGTACACAGTATATGATTACGTTTATATAAAGGTCTGGAATTGGTAAAAATAATACACACAGTGACAGGGAGCAGAGTAGTGGCTCATTGTTAACTATGGTTTAACAATGCTGACACTCCATAGGCAACATTAAGTTGGTCAACATCTATGAAATAAACTATATTTCATTTTTCAAGAATTTTTTTTAGGTTTCTATACTCACTTTTGAGAGGATAGCAAACTTTATATGACTAGTTCTGTTGAATCTGGGTATCAGTATTTTGATGATCTTAAATTCTGAATAATTCTCATGTCATTGACAAACTGCATTTTTGTTGTTGTTGTTGCGGTACACGGGCCTCCCACTGCTGTGGCCTCTCCCGTTGCAGAGCACAGGCTCCGGACGCGCAGGTTCAATGGCCATGGCTCACAGGCCCAGCCGCTCCGAGGCATGTGGGATCTTCCCGGACCGGGGCACGAACCCGTGTCCCCTGCATCAGCAGGCGGACTCTCAACCACTGTGCCACCAGGGAAGCCCCAAACTGCATTTTTAAGTGTCATAAAAGTATGAGCTCTAGAATCAGACTTAAGAGCATGAGTTCTATAAGATTTGTGTCTTTGGACAAGTTATTGAAGCTTTCTATCATTTGTAAAATGGAGAGTATAATAAGAATTATTAAATTAATGAATGTATTTAAAGCATTTGGAACAGTACCTGGAAGAAAATGTGTCCAAGAAATATACTTATTATTTTCCTATATGTTATAGATATTAATATTTAAAAGTGTTTTCTATTATCTAAAATCTTTTACAATATCTATATCTCTCAGTCTTTAAGTTGACATCCTAAGTATAATAAATGTTATATAAATATTACTCTGTGGCTTACTGTTACTACTGCTACTACTACTACTACTAGCATTGCTATTATAATTTTTTTTGGTTTTACATTCAAAATCACTTATACTCACAAAAATATGTTATGGAATTAATAAAAGGCATAACTATGACTTGAACCATGTCTTCTTACTGCAAATTACACATGCTGTCCACCACACTACACTCACTGATCTACGAAATTAATTGGTTCTGAAAAGTAAAATTTTTATGGATGTTAACAAAGCCTATATGAAACTATGTAAAATAGTTGTAGGATATACTAAAGCTAGAAACAGAAAAGATTCTTTATAAACAACCTAGTAATCTGTTTCTTTAATTGCAAATATTTTATAGAATCAAAGGTTTCCACTTCCTAGTCCTATACAGGGTTGTGGGGAAGAATCATATCAGTATTAATTGCAAAACTGTGCGACTGATGGTCATAAACGTTTCTTTGTAATGTGTAAAATCTTGAAGGGCATTATGAATATTATAAGCTAAAATAATGCAAGTTGCTCTATAATAAAACATGTGATTGCTAAGCAACGGTTTGGGGCCAGCAATTTTGTTTGTTTTTATGGTACTTGATTACAGCATTTTTCTTCATAAAATTATGTTGATATTTGCAAAACAGCCAGGGTGAAGAATTTTTATATGAAATACAAAGAGAGCCAACTGCTTTTCTAAGGTTAGAATGATAGAAGTTTCAAAGGTAAATTTCACATAAAAGATTTCATGTTCATCTCAGCTTCTGTGATACAAGCTATGCAATATCAGATTACTCCATTTCTTCAGCAACTTTTCCTATTAAAGTTATTTTGTGAGTGGTTATTCATTCTGTATCTCTCATCTTCATGATATCATGTATAGAGAGGAGGCAATAGGGTGAACACAATCAGTTTGAGCAGTTTCATCCTTCACAAACAGTATCATCTCATCAACAATATTTAATTTCTTCCATGTGGAAAGTACTCCCCTAAGTTATAAATATAGTGTTCATGGCACAGTCCACCATTTGACTTGGAGACTTAAAGCACAAACATTTGACAAGTTAAATTCATATCTTAATAATAGTAGTACAAGATAGTAAGTGATATGTACTGCTTAGGTTGAAAAGAATATTAAGAGTTAACAGGAGTTCAGAGAAGAGAAAGTGAAAAAGCAAGCAGTTCAGGGTAGTTTGCTTCATGTTTATATGTGTATGTGTGTGAGCTATGAGCTATTATATGCTATATATGAGAATATAAATATAAGTATAAATTATATATATAATTATATATATGTCTTTGTGATATCTATATACATTCTAGTTCATCTCAATTTATCTCAGCATTTCTTAACTACCAAATGTATATTCCATATTTGTTAAGTGTAAATGTGTAGTGAGGTGAGAAAAGGTGAGAATGATGAGTAACAAAAAACAGCTCACTAAAATTGTTAGGTAGGTGTATGGATGCACGGATAGATAGATAGATAGATTGGATGGATGGATGAAAGGTCAGAAGGAAGGAAGGAAGGAAAGATAAACTCTTCATTAGTGTCTCTAACTTGCTAAAATAGAATTTGTTTGAATTCTTTATCAAGATACTTTGTTTATGGGCTTCCCTGGTGGCGCAGTGGTTGGGGGTCCACCTGCCGATGCGGGGGACGCGGGTTCGTGCCCCGGTCCGGGAGGATCCCGCGTGCCGCGGAGCGGCTGGGCCCGTGAGCCATGGCCGCTGGGCCTGCGCGTCCGGAGCCTGTGCTCCGCAATGGGAGGGGCCGCAGCGGTGAGAGGCCTGCATACCGCAAAAAAAAAAAAGCCACTTTATTGAGGTATGAGTGACATATAAAAGCTGTACATATTTAATTAATACAACTTGATTAAGTTTGGAAAGTATGCACCCATGAAACATTATCACAACAAAAAAAAAAAAAAAAAAGATACTTTGTTTATATTTCTCCAAGTTGTCATTTCATTGGCATTGTATATGTCTCATTTACAGTCAACCTTTTCAACTGTGTAAATACTCCCAGGAAAAGAAAAAAATGGTGACGTGTATCTCCAGCAAATGTTAACAAAATTTTTTTTTAGATTTTAGCTGTTTCCTTTTATATCTTTTAATGAAGAAGCTGAGCAAAAATTAGTCTTTGAAATGACATGAGAATCATTCTAACATTCAGTTTTCCATAAGTGTAACTGGCTTTGTCATCAAAATATAGTTGCCTAAACTATACTGCTCCTCCTTGCTATATGGTTTGGATTTCATGCAAAAAAATGATGAAATCATATTTTTTCATCTTTGATTTTATATTCATATTGTCAATGACTATTCTTTGATATAAACAAATAGAGACAGTAAAATACATTTAGACTTGGATCTTTAATTATAAGCAATTATGGCTTCGGGAAACTAACTTAGCTTTCCTTTTCTTCTGTGACCTTATCTATAAAATTAAGAAAAAAATTTCTTTTCTACTCCATTAGTAAACTGGTTGAGTTAATCTCTGTAAATAAATGTTAAGTATTGTGCATATTTTATTCTGTCTTTTCAAGTTCATATAAAGACCATATTATGTATGCAATATGTAAACTCTGAGTCATATTTTCTTTGACTTCCTCCTGCTTTCAACTATGTGTGTGATATTTCTTCAAGGTGCTGCTTGAAAATGTGAGGACAGAGTATTTTAACCAAATACCTGTGGAGAGGGTGATGATGTCTTGTGCCTTCAAGATGGTGCCAACAAGTTTATCATCCAACTTAATTTCTCATGACATGTTTATCTACTTAATTCACTGTGGCATGAAGGAGAGATAAAGATTGTATGCTTTAGATGAGCTTGACAATATGAAATATCCTTTGCACCTCATTAGACTTGTGTATTAAAGGAAAAGGAGAGGGAGAAAGAAAAAGAAAAAAAAAAAACGCTTGTTTAAATAGTCATTTGCTAGTTTTCTTTCAAATCATGACAGCAAAATAAGATTTCAAAAAGAGGCTTATGCACCAATAATCGTAGGTCAAAGGAATCTGCCACATAAATATTAAACAAAATTTCATATAAACTTAATATTAAGTTAATATTATTTTTACAACTCTTTTTAAAATCTGTGCCAACCAGTTCTTTTGTGGGGAATTAAAGTACAATAGCCACTAAAATATGGAATAGAAGTAGAAGTGAAACTAAGCAGGATCCTGTGGGGGCCTTCCCAAGGATGGGCCCACCCCACTCCTGATGTCCCCTGCCTCTTCTTAGTGGAAAAGCTTTAGCATCCTAGGATTTCCCTGAGTTCCAAAGAGAAAATTTAATTAGAGAAATGAGAAAATGAAGAAACAAAGGAAAACAGTCAAATCGGACAAAATAATAATAGTTTAGCCATAAAACAAAGTGAAGGACCTTGAGTTCCTCCTCAAGAGCTATAGATAATACACTGAGCCATATCCTTGACTTGTTTAGTAGATGCTAAAACCCTTACCAGGTGGAAGAAGCTAACTGCATGATGACCATGAGCATGTAGCCCACAGATTGGCCAAAACCTGAAGATTTATAATGCTGACCCCTGTGACCTCACCTGGTTACCTGATCACCCACTAATCAGAAAACTCTGCATCAGCAGATCACATATCCTGCCACCCTCTCCCTCACTTTGTCTTTGGAAACCCTTCCCTAAAAGCCTTCGAGAAGTTTGGGTCTTTTGAGTATGAGCTGCCCGTTCCCCTTGCTTGGTCTTCAATAAACACTGTACTTTCCTTCACCACAACACAGTGTCAGTAACTTGGCTTTGCTGCATGGTGAGCAAGCAGACCCAAGTTTGGTTCAGTAACAGAAGCCTGAGAATATTTTGAGTTATACTATTATTTAAAATGAAGACTAGAAACCTTCAAGATGATGGATGAATAAAACATGGCGATCACCTTCCTCCCCACAAATACATCAGAAATACATCTACTTGTGGAACAACTCCTACAGAACACCTACTGAACGCTGGCAGAAGACCTCAGACCTCCCAAAAGGCAAGAAACTCCACACCTACCTGGGTAGAGCAAAAGAAAAAAAGAAAAAAACAGGCAAAAGAATAGAGATGGGACCTACACCTCTGGGAGGGAGCTGTGAAGGAGGAAGAGTCTCCACACACTAGGAAGCCCCTTCACTGGCAGAGATGGGAGGGTGGCAGGGGAGAAGCTTCAGAGCCACGGAGGAGAGCGCAGCAACAGGGGTGCAGAGGGCAAAGCGGAGAGATTCCTGCACAGAGGATCGGTGCCGACCAGCACTCACCTGCTCACCTGCTGGGGCAGGTTGGGGCTGGGAGCTGAGGCTTGGGCTTCAGAGGTCAGATCCCAGGGAGAGGACTGGGGTTGGCTGCATGAACACAGCCTGAAGAGGGCTAGTGCGTCACAGCTAGCCGGGAGGGAGTCTGGGAAAAAGTCCAGAACTGCATAAGAGGCAAGAGACCATTGTTTCAGGGTGCGCAAGGAGAGAGGATTCAGAGCACTGCTTAAATGAGCTCCAGAGATAGGCGCGATCTGCGACTGTCGGCACAGACCCCAGAGACGGGCATGAAACGCTAAGGCTGCTGCTTATAGCCAACAAGAACCCTGTGTGAAAGCACAGGTCACTATCCACACCACCCCTCCTGGGAGCCTGTGCAACAAGCCACTGCCAGGGTCCTGTGATCCAGGGAAAACTTACCCAGGAGAATACACAGCATGCCTCAGGTTGTTGCAACGTCACTCCAGCCTCTGCCACTGCAGGCTCACCCCACATTCTGTACCCTTCCCTCCCCCCAGCCTGAGTGAGCCAGAGCCCCCTACTCAGCTGCTCCTTTAACCCCGTCCCGTCTGGGCTAAGAACAAACGCCCTCCGGCGACCTACACGCAGAGGCGGGGCTAAATCCAAAGCTGAGCCCCTGGGAGCTGTGAGAACAAAGAAGAGAAAGGGAAATCTCTCCCAGCAGCCTCAGGAGCAGTGAATTAAATCTCCACAATAAACTTGATGTACCCTGCATCTCTGGAATACCTGAATAAACAATGAATCATCCCAAAATTGAGGTGGCGGACTTTGTGAGCAACTGTATACTTGAGGTTTACTTTCTGCATCTAATTTTTTTCTGCTTTCATGTTTATCTTAGTTTAGTATTTAGAGTTTATTATCATTGGTAGATTGGTTTATTAATTTGGTTTCTTCCTTTTTTAAAATATATAAATATATATATTTTTTCCTTTTGTTCATTTTGAGAGTGTGTATGTGTATGCTTCTTTGTGTGATTTTTTTTGTATAACTGCTTTTACCATTTGTCCCAGGGTTCTGTCTGACCTCATTTATTTCTTTTTTATTAGTTTTTAATTTTTTTATTATTAATAATTAAAATTTTTAAATTTTAATTATTTTACTTCATTTTTTTCTTTCTATCTTTCTTTTTTTCTGCTTTTTCTTCTGAGCTGTGTGCCTGACAGGGTCTTGGCACTCTGGCAGGTTGTCATGCCTGTGCCGCTGAAGTGGGAGAGTGGAGTTCAGGAAATTGGTCCACCAGAGACCTCCTGGCTCCACATAATATCAAATGGCAAAAGCTCTCCCAGAGATCTGCATCTCAATGTTAAGACCTAACTTCACTCAACGACCAACAAGCTACAGTGCTGGACACCCTATGCCAAGCAACTAGCAAGACAGGAACACAAGCACACCCATTCTCAGAGAGGCTGCCTAAAATCATAATAAGGTCACAGAACCCCAAAACACACCATCAGACACAGTGCTGCACACCAGAAAGAAAAGATCCAGACTCATCCACCAGAACACAGACACCAGTCCCCTCCAACGGGAAGCCTAAACAAGCCACTGAAACAACCTTATCGACATGAAGCCTAAACAAGCCACTGAAACAACCTTAGCGACTGGGGGCAGACACCAAAAACAACGGGAACTATGAGCCTGCAGTCTGTGAAAAGGAGACCCCAAACACATTAAGTTAAGCAAAGTGAGAAGACAGAGAAACACACAGCAGTTGAAGGAACAAGGTAAAAACCCACCAGGCCAAACAAATGAAAAGGAAATATGCAGTCTACCTGAAAAAGAATTCAGAGTAATGATAGTAAACATGATCCAAAATCTTGGAAATAGAACTGAAAAAACACAACAAATGTTTAACGAGACCAAGAAGAACTAAAGAGCAAACAAACAATGATGAACAACAAAATAAATGAAAGTAAACATTCTCTAGAAGGAATCAATAGCTGAATAACTGAGGCAGAAGATCAGATAAGTGACCTGGAAGACAAAATAGTGGAAATAACTACCGCAGAGCAGAATAAAGAAAACAGAATGAAAAGAATTGAGGACACTCTCAGAGACCTCTGGGAAAACATTAAATACACCAATATTCGAATTATAGGGGTCCCAGAAGAAGAAAAAAAGAAAGGCGCTGAGATAATATTTGAAGTGACTGTAGCTGCAAACTACTATAATATGGGAAAGGAAATAGTCAATCAAGTTCAGGAAGCACAGAGAGCCCCATACAGGTTAAACCCAAGGAGAAACACTTCAAGACACATATTATTACAAACGATCAAAAATTCAATACAAAGAAAGGATATTAAAAGCATCAAGGGAAAGTCAACAAATAACATACAAAGGAATCTCCATGAAGTTAACAGCTGATCCTTCAGCAGAAACTCTGAAAGCCAGAAGGGAGTGGCAGGACATATTTAAAGTGATGAAAGGGAAAAAGCTACAACAAAGATTACTCTACCCAGAAAGGATCTCATTCAGATTTGATGGAGAAATTAAAACCTTTACAGAAAAGCAAAAGTTAAGAGCATTCAGCACCACCAAACCAGCTTAACAACAAATACTAAAGGAATTTTTCTAGGCAGGAAACACAAGAGAAGGAAAAGACCTACGATAACAAACCCAAAACAATTAAGAAAATGCTAATAGGAACATACAAATTGATAACTACCTTAAATATAAATGGATTAAATGCTCCAACCAAAATACATAGACTGGCTGAATGGATACTAAAACAAGACACGTACCTATGCTGTCTACAAGAGACTCACTTCAGACCTGGGGACACATACAGACTGAATGTGAGGGGATGGAAAATGGTATTCCATGCAAAGGGAAATCAACAGAAAGCTGGAGTAGCAATTCTCATATCAGACAAAATACACTTTAAAATAAAGACTATTACACTGCAGAGGGACAGAAGGACACTATATAATGAGCAAGGGATCGATCCAAGAAGGAGATATAATGATTGTAATATTTTTGCACCCAACATAGCAGCACCTCAGTACATAAGGCAAATGCTAACAGCCATAAAGGGGAAATTGACAGTGACACAATCATAGTAGAGGACTTTAAAACCCCACTTTCATCAATGGAGGGATCATGCAAAATGAAAAAAATAAGGAAACACAAGCTTTAAATTATACATTAAACAAGATCGACTTAATTGATATTTATAGGACATTCCACCCAAACACAACAGAATACACTTCCTTATCAAGTGCTCAGGGAACATTCTCCAGGATATATAATATCTTGGGTCACAAATCAAGCCTTGGTAAATTTAAGAAAATTGAAATCATATCAAGTATCTTTTTTGACCACAATGTTATGAGACTAGATATCAATTACAGGAAACAAATTGTAAAAAATACAAACATGGAAGCTAAACAATACACTTCTAAATAACCAAGAGATCACTGAAGAAATCAAAGAAGGAAATCCAAAATTACCTAGACACAAATGACAATGAAGACACGATGACCCAAACCCTTTGGTATGTGGCAAAAGCAGTTCTAAGAGGGAAGTATATAGCAATGCAATTCTACCTCAAGAAACATCTCAATAAACAACCTAACCTTACACCTAAAGTAATTAGAGAAAGAACAAAAAAACTCTAAAGTTAGCAGAAGGAAAGAAATCATAAAGATCAGAGCTGAAATAAATGAAGTAGAACTAAAGAAAACAATAGCAAAGATCAATAAAACTAAAAGGTGGTTCTTTGAGAAGATAAACAAAATAGATAAACCATTAGCCAGACTCATCAAGAATAAAAGGGAGAAGACTCACATCAATAGAATTAGAAATGGAAAAAGAGAAGTAACAACTGACACTGCAGAAATACAAAGGAACATGAGAGATTAGTACAAGCAACTATATGCCAATAAAATGGACAACCTGGAAGAAATGGACAAATTCTTAGAAAAGCACAACCTTCTGAGACTGAACCAGGAAGAAATAGAAAATATAAAGAGACCAATCACTAGCACTGAAATTGAAACTGTGATTAAAACTCTGCCAACAAACAAAAGCCCAGGACTAGATGGCTTCACAGGCAAATTCTATCAAACATTTAGAAAAGAGCTAACACCTATCTTCCTCAAAGTCTTGCAGATATAGCAGAAGGAGGAACACTCCCAAACTCATTCTACGAGGTCACCATCACCCTGACACCACAACCAGACAAAGATGTCACAAAGAAAGAAAACTATAGGCCAACATCACTGATGAACAGAGATGCAAAAATCCTCTACAAAGTACTAGCAAAGAGAATCCAACAGCACATTAAAGGATCATATACCATGATCAAGTTGGGTTTATCCCAGGAATGCAAGGAATCTTCAATATATGCAAACCAATCAATGTGATACACCATGTTAACAAATTGAAGGAGAAAAACCATATGATCATCTCAATAGATGTAGAAAAAGCTTTTAAAAAAAATTCAACACCCATTTATGGTAAAAACCTTCCAGAGGGTAGGCATAGAAGGAACTTACCTCAACATAATAAAGCCCATATATGACAAACACATAGCCAACATTGTTCTCAATGGTGCAAAAAATTTCCTCTAAGATCAGCAAGAAGACAAGGCTGTCTACACTTACCACTCTTATTCAACATAGTTTTGGAAATTTTAGCCACAGCAATCAGAGAAGAATAAGAAATAAAAGAAATCCAAATCAGAAAAGAAGTAAAGCTGTCACTCTTTGCAGATGACATGATAGTATACCATGAGAATCCTAAAGATGCTACCAGAGAACTACTAGAGCTAATCAATGAATTTGGTAAAGTTGCAGGATACAAAATTAATGCACAGAAATCTCTTGTATTCCTGTACACTAATGATGAAAAAATCTGAAAGAGAAATTAAGGAAACTCTTCCATTTAGCACTGAAACAAAAAGAATAAAATACCTAGGAATAAACTTACCTAAGGAGACAAAAGACCTGTATGCAGAAAACTACAAGATACTGATGAAAGAAATTAAAGATGATACAAACAGATGGAGAGATATACTATACCATGTTCTTGGTTTGGAAGAAGTAACATTGTGAAAATGACTCTACTACCCAAAGCAATCTACATATTCAATGCAAACCCTATCAAACGACCAATGGCAATTTTCACAGAACTAGAACAAAAAATTTCACAATTTGTATGGAAACACAAAAACCCCGAATAGCCAAAGCAATCTTGATAAAGAAAAATGGAACTGGATGAATCAGGCTCCCTGACTTCAGACCATACTACATATCTACAGTAATCAAGACAGTATGGTACTGGCACAAAAACAGAAATATAGATCAATGGAACAGGATAGAAAGCCCAGAGATAAACCCATGAACATATGGTCACCTTATCTTTGATAAAGGAGGCAAGAATATACAGTGGAGAAAAGACAGCCTCTTCAGTAAGTTGTGCTGGGAAAACTGGACAGCTACAGGTAGAAGAATGTAATTAGAACACTCCCTAACACCATACACAAAAGTAAACTCAAATGGATTAAAGACCTAAATGTAAGGCCAGAAACTATCAAACTCTTAGAGGAAAACATAGGCAGAACAGTCTACGACATAAATCACTGCAAGATCCTTTTTGACCGACCTCCTAGAGAAATGGAAATAAAAACAAAAATAAACAAATGGGACCTAATGAAACTTAAAAGTTTTTGCAGAGCAAACGAAACCATAAACAAAATGAAAAGACAACCCTCAGAATGGGAGAAAATATTTGCAAATGAACTAACTGACAAAGGATTAATCTCCAAAATTTACAAGCAGCTCATGCAGCTCAATATCAAAAACACAAACATTCCAGTTAAAAAATGGACAGAAGATCTATATAGACATGTCTCCAAAGAAGATATACAGATCACCAATAAACGTAAGGATGCTCAACATCACTAATCATTAGAGAAATGCAAATGAAAACTACAGTGTGTTTTCTCCTCACACCAGTCAGAATGGCCATCATCAAAAAATCTACAAAAAATAAATGCTGGAGAGGGTGTTGAGAAAAGGGAAACCTCTTGCACTGTTGGTGGGAATGTAAATTGTTACAGCCACTATGGAGAACCATATGGAGATGCCTTAAAAACTAATAATAGAACTACCATGCAATCCCACTACTGGGCATATACCCTGATAAAAACATAAATCCAAAAGGGTCATGTACCACCATGTTCATTGCAGCTCTATTTACAATAGCCAGGATATGGAAGCAACCTAAATTTCCATCAACAGATGAATGGATTAAGAAGATGTGGCACATATATACAATGGAATATTACTAAGCCATAAAAAGAAATGAAACTGAGTTATTTGTAGTGAGGTGGATGGATCTAAAGTCTGTCATACAGAGTGAAGTCAGAAAGAGAAAAACAAATACCGTATGCTAACACGTATATATGGAATCTAAAAAATAAAAAGAAAATGGCTGTGAAGAACCTAAGAATAAGACAGGAATAAAGATGCAGATGTGGAGAGTGGACTTGAGAACACGGGGAGTGGGAAGGGTAAGCTGGGACAAAGTGTGAGAGTGGCATGGACATATATTCTTCCCGGACTGGGACACGAACCCATGTCCCCTGCATCGGCAGGTGGACTCTCAACCACTGTGCTGCCAGGGAAGCCCAATTCTGCCCATTTTTTGATTGGCTTGTTTGGTTTTTTGATATTGAGCTCCATGTGCTGTTTATATATTTTGGAGATTAATCCCTTGTTGGTCACTACACTTGCAAATATCTTCACCCATTCTTTGGGTTGTCTTTTCATTTTTTTTATGGTTTCCTTAGTGGTTAAAGAAGATGTGTAGATAGCTAGTGGGAAGCAGCTGTATAGCACAGGGAGATCAGCTCGGTGCTTTGTGACCACCTACAGGGGTGGGATATGGAGGGTGGGAGGGAGACACAAGAGGGAGGAGATATGGGGATATCTGTGTATGTATATCTGATTCACTTTTTTTATAAAGCAGAAACTAACACACCATTGTAAAGGAATTATACTCCAATAAAATTGTTAAAAAAAAAATGATGACTAAATCCTTTCCTCCTTTGATAGACATTTAGGTTGCTTCCATGTCCTGGCTATTGTATATAGTGCTGCAGTGAACATTGGGGTGCATATATCTTTTCAAATTATTCTTGTCTCTGGATATATGCCCAGGAGTGGGAGTGCTGGATCATGTGGCAGCTCTATTTTTAGTTTCTTAAGGAACCTCCATACTGTTCTCCATAGTGGCTGTACCAATTTACATTCCCACCAACAGAATAGGAGGGTTCCCCACACTCTCTCCAGCATTTATTTTTTGTAGATTTTTTTGCTGATGGCCATTCTGACTGTTGTGAGGTGATACCTCACTGTAGTTTTGATTTGCATTTCTCTGATAATTAGTGATGTTGATCATCTTTTCTCATGCCTCTTGGCCATCTGTATGTATTCTTTGGAGAAATGTATATTTAGATATTCTGCCCATTTTTTTGTAGTTTTCATTTGCATTTCTCCAATAATTAGTGACTTTGATTATCTTTCATGTGCCTCTTGACCATTAGTATGTCTTCTTCAGAGAAAAGTCTATTTAGATCTTCGGCCCATTTTTTGATTGGTTTGTTTGGTTTTTTGATATTGAGCTCCATGTGCTGTTTATATATTTTGGAGATTAATCCCTTGTTGGTCACTACACTTGCAAATATCTTCACCCATTCTTTGGGTTGTCTTTTCATTTTTTTTATGGTTTCCTTAGTGGTTAAAGAAGATGTGGTACACACACACACACACACACACACACACACACACACACACACAGTGGAATATTACTCAGCCATAAAAAGAACAAAATAATGCCATTTACAGCAACATGGATGGACCTAGATATTGTCATACAGAGTGAAGTAAGTCAGACAGAGAAAGACAAATATCATATCATTTCACTTATATTTGGAGTAGAAAAAAGTGATACAAATGAACCTATTTACAAAACAGAAATAGAGTCACAGATAAACAAACTTATGGTTACCAAAGGGGAAAGGGCAGGGGAGGGATAAATTGAGAGATTGGGATTGACATATACAGGCTACTATATATATAATAGATAATAAGAACTTACCGTTTAGCACAGGGAACTCTACTCAGTACTCTGTACTGACCTATATGAGAATAGAATTTTAAAAAGAGTTGATAGATGTATGTGTATAACTGATTCACCCTGCTGTGCAGCAGAAACTAATGCAACATTGTAAATCAACCATACTCCAATATTCACCAAATTATATTATAAAACCTATAGATATATTTTAATAAAATAAATTGGAAGTTCATGCATGTTTTATATAAAATCATCTTGCTAGTAATTTTGGTTTTGTGGTATAGTGAGTTATATTTAGTGCAATGCAATATTTTTAGGCTCTGCATCTGTTCCAGATGTTCACATTATTTTACTGTGTTATAATTTATGTGTAGTAAGTTACTGAATGGATGTTGCCACCCTCATTCCATGGCACAGGTCTCACTCTTTTATATCTGTATCACTGCACTGCCTCTGGAAAGAGGCAGAGACAGAGAAGATACTCTGCTCTTCAAAGGATGGTATTGTCCAAGGTTCGTTCTAAACATGCATGCAACAGGAACTTCAGAATGCCTAATATTTGAGTGGTGCTATTTAACCAAGCCAAATAATTTTAACTTCTCTTTGGTTTTCAATCATTGGCTTTCATGTCTTACTTACTTTTTATATATTCAGATTTATTTTCTGAAAAGTAAAATAGAATTATTTACCATATTTTAAATTAAATCTAAAATGTAACAAAATGAAATTTTTGACAAAGAGTGTATAAAGATGGAGTTGCTGGGTAGAATGAGACAGTCAGCACAGTGTAGAAAATGTCTGGCCCTGGAATCTCACAGACCAAGATCATAATTCAAATTCCTCTATTTGCTAGTTGTGTGACCTACAGAAATTACTTATTTCACTTATACTCAACTTCCTCGTCTGTAGCATCCAGATGATAATATTACTTATTTTAAAGGGTTCTTGTAAGTGAAATGTTTATAAAAAAATTATTTATCTCTGTGCTCAGCATAAAGTATGTGTTAAATAAATGGTACTTATTATCAATTATGTCCCTGTTGTTTTCTAAAGAATGTTTCTAAGGGCAGTTTATTGACTCTTTTAGCTGTATTTTTTTTTCTTTTTTTAAACTAATTTTGTACAGTCACAAATATAGAAATTCTTTCATCATTAATGTTTTCAATCTGGGAGATATACAGAGAAATATTAGCATCTCTTACCTTAATATACTATAAAATGTCTGTATACTATAAAATATCCTTTTCCACATACCTATCTGTGTGTCAATCATATGTACACAATCTATGTATCAATATCTTGTAAGTAGTAAAAGATAATATAATATTTTTAAAACATAGCTCAATTTTCATGAGATATTTACTATGTAATTTTACAGCGATTTAATCATTAAAAATATGTCTAGCACTTTTCATTATTCTCATTAAGTGAAAGAGTGGATTGGTGATGTTGTCACTATATTTGTCAGCAAGTGGAGAAGAATCTCTTATCAACTTCTGGGCTCTATTTTGGAGCCAAATGCTCTAAATTAGCATTGTCATATCATTCTGGCATTAGACATGGATAAATTAGTTGTCTCTCCCTGTTGCCTAATTTGTGTAACTGATTTGTACATAAACAAAAGTAGTTTAAATTACTAGCATCAAAGCAGTATGCCAGACAAATTAGCTTCTTCAGTTTCAGGGGACAGGTTTATAATATCTGAGTTTCCATCACGATATTTGTAAATTAAATGGGCCTCACAAACCACTACTGATGAAGTACTAGGATCATTTTATTATCGAAATAAGATCCTGAAGTAGAAAATTATCTAAAACATATTTTCTCCTTTTTGGAAGACAAATTATGCATTTAGAACCCAGACTCTTATTTTCTAGCTCTATCTGAAAAAAATATATTGATGTCCTAGCTTGTCTTAAAAAACAGTAAAACAAATGTTTCTTCTATTGCTGTCATTCCTGAATGTGTATTTGGACATAATTTTCTTTGATCGTACAAAAATTTAAATATAAAAAAAAATTGAAAGATGTGTTTTAACACTGCAATTCATAGGTGTGTTTAGTATGATGATCCTTATATTTTGAAACATAGCTTCTCCATATGGAACAAGTAAATATATTTTTATTTTTCAATATTGAATATGAAGAACATCGTGAGATTTATTTCTTATATGAAACAACATACCAATTCAAAAGATGTTATAGTGTCTAATTCCACATGGTGAAAATTTGGAATGAAATGCAAAATAGATAGATTGTTAAAAACAAACTACTGAACACTTTATGGAGGAAAAGATAAACTTGAAGGATGAAGGATGGATTGACATTATTTTCAACAACCCAGCTTCATTATTCTAAGCATGTAATACATTTATAATATTCTATTAAACAATTGAATTAAAAGTTAATTTCTCTCCTATTGTTGAATGTTCATGTCATGAATAGAAATGATTTTAAAAATTATAAAAGAAGTATTTATAAGACACCAAACTGCTGGGAAAATGATTCACTCTTCATACTGGCAGTATTATATCTTAACATCCCCATTGATAAATATCAAAATAATTCACCATGACTAATGTTAGTATAATGAGACAACAGAAGCAATAATGATTTGCTACTTATTATTTACTGTTCTCATTTAGGAATACTACAATCCAGTACTATTATTTTTCTCATAACATGAATGAATTGAAATATAATTTTGAAAGAATAAGTATAAATTAAATGGTATGCATTTTCTATATGATGATTATGTTTTTTCTCTTTTTTCACTTGTGGTAAACATAATATTAATGGTAGTTTTCAACCTTATAGATGGCTTGTGTGTATTATTAGAAGAGTCATTGAGTAGGTACTAGACAGTTTCTAAATTAGCAGATGTGGTTGAATCTAGAAATTCATCAAGCTATCTACTTTTCATGTCAGCTTATTCTCTACTCTTTTTACTGAAGTGTGATATATAATACCTTATTAGGAATTCTTGGCAGCAGGTGTGTTTAAGAATTCATAATCTCCCTAAATATATACTTGTAATACAATTCACTGGAGTATATTCCATGCTCTAGTTAGTGAATTTGTCTTCTGCAGGGTATGCAGTAGCAATTATGAAAGTATTTTCCGTGTATACAAGAATGAGAAAATATATAAATGTATTGCAGGTAATTTTACTTATGTATTGTAAACATGTATTGAAATATGTCACAGTTGGAGAAAGAAGGCATAAATATAAGTATTACTTAGAATACTTTTCATTATTTATAATATTATAAGTAATGAAAAGAAGGAGGCTAGAATAATCCCTGTAGTACTGAATTAGAAGTATCATCACGACTGATATATAGATACATATATTTTAAATATATAAATATATAAAAAGAAAATTATATAGATTGATAGACATAGAAATTAGTATGAATGTGTGGGTATGCACATTCTTGTGTGTATGTATGTATATATATACTATATATATGTATACACACATACACTCACACACACACATACACGTTTCTATGCTTAATCCACTCAAAGGGCCTAGGACCAATGATACTCCAGTAGCAATGAGCACAACTAGTGTCCAGATCATGGTTTCTAAATACCATTCTCCAATTCAAAACACCAGGGCTACTTAAAAGAATTTGCTCAAGTACTTAAAAGAAGTACTTGATTCCAGAGCTGATTTAGTGAAAATACAAAAGGTAAGTCTATCTCATGGTGCCAGTAATATAGAATTGTTCCAAAAAGAATGAGATCATGGCAAAAGAACAACGGAGCTAACCTGAAGAAAATCCTGAAGGCCAAAGTAGAATAATTTAAGCAACAAAGTAAATAATGTTAGTATTGAATTATAAACAACAGAATAAAGTAAATATCTATGAGTTCATACTCATACTCATAGTATTAGGGATAGATATAACTAAGGAATTTAGTAAGTGACAATGCACCAAAATTATTACACTCCTTACATTATTTGTAATGTTTGATTAATAAGTACATATGTTTTGTTTTAATGCACATGTTATTTTTATTATATTATAAAGAATTTGGTGTGTTAAAATTGTGTTTGAATAAATTACCAATTTGCTACTCATTATGAAACTCTTGCAAAAAATGTAATATTTTTGAGAATTTTTAAGTAATTATTTGTAAATAAGTATAAGATGGTCAGGAAGGCTCTCTGAGAAGAACACAATCCGAACACAATTCTCAATCTGAAAGTTGAGAACCTTTCAGCTATGTGAAGAAAAGAGAGTGTCTGGCAAAAAAAACCCAAAAAAACCCAAAACAAATAAACAAAAAAACAATTGGCTAGTCCCAGAGATTGAACCTTCAGAAGACTGAGGCAGTTGGGTACTATGATTGAGGGGGAGAAGGGGGCAGTGAACGTAGAGATCCATTGTTCTAGTCCAATACCTTCAAAAACAGACTCTGTGACAGAGATGTTCATGTAGGAATTTTTTTTAGAAGTGCTCTCAACAGTAAGAGCATAAAGAAACATTGAGCCGGTATGTGTTATGTGTAAGTCATATATCATAGATCATATATATATATCATAGATCATATATCTATGATCATATATACCATAAAAGGTTGCATTGTCAGGGGAAGGGAGAAGTGGAGTGTTATACACTGACTTTTACATGCTTTGATGAAATGTAAAACAAGTCACTTCTGCTTGTAGCTCATTGGTAGAGCAGTTCTTTGGCCCTACCTAATTGCATGGGGCCTGGAATATGTGTAAGAAACAGAGAGAATGTTTGATGAAGTTATCCCCTCTGCCACAGGAGATAAAGGATGTATTCCAAATAAGCAATATCTATCTACATCACCTATTATTGTTTAATCAAGGCATCGATAACATTTTTATTTTATCACCACATGTGAGATGAGCATTAAACAACAACATGTTTAAGTAGAGAATCAATACCTATTTGTTGAATAAATAACGTCTACATTTCAATGTGTATTCCTTTTGTTTCAATTTTTATTTGTAATGCTATTTCAATAGTGTAGTCAAATTTCCTCCAAATGTGTCCTGCTTGCAAAGTTTTGCTCCCCAAATCTTAAATTAATTGAAATGTAAGTTTGAGTGTTTCAGCACCAAATAGTTAATACATGTCTGAATAATTTGTTAGAAGGAAGGTGATGAATAGATACACATTGTTTATGCATGATGATCTCCTCTTTTAGAAATATATCCCATGTGGATCTATTCCTCTTTTATTGTACTCAGCCTGTGTGAACTGACATATTTACTTCAAGCATGTCTATTTCAGAGACAGAATATTACCATCAGCTTTCTTTACCATCCTTTGGCCTTACCAGAGGTAAACGGGGGTCAGATTTCATTTATCACCTGACTACTATGAGGCGTATTCTGATCAATAGATTGCGATGGTATTCTGAAGCCCCTGAAATATCGGCTCATATATCTAAATAACCACAGATCCCTGAGTAAAGACTGGAAGATTGTGCATTTGTAATATAAAATATTTCTTGAAAGCTACACATTGTTGTATTATTTGCCTCTTTAAGTGCAAGTACCACTGATTTAGGATAATAAATCAGTGTAGAGTTTCCCGAAGTAAATGTGGAATGGGGTGTGACTGGAAGGGAACCTGAGGGAGATTTGAGGAATTGGGTTAAGAGACACAATATTTTGGCATTAGAAAAAGCCTTGGTTTCTCAGGTCTAGAGAAGTTTTACTACACTATGAAGTAGGATGCTAGGTGATAGCTCAAAGAGATAATTGGAAGGAAACATGAAGAAATTTCTTGGGAGATGGAAAAGTTTTATATCTTACTTGGGGTGATGACTGCTTGCGTGTATACACTGGCAAAAACTCATCAGTTGAATGCATAAGATCTGTGCATTTCATCATTTGTAAATTTTTTTCTCAGTAACAAAATACAATATAGCCTCCTTGGAAACTCCAGAAATTAAGCTGCCATCAAAAACTTGAAAAATGTGGTAATGATTCCTATGGCATTTCCATTCAATTCCTCAGTAGAATAAGTGCAAGACTGAAGGTATTGGAGAGTGTCAGAAGTAACAATTGTATCAGAATTGGTATTTTTACTAGGCAAATTATTCCAGTCCCTAGCACCTAGTATTCAGTTATTCCAAAGCAAAATAATGTAGTTCCTAGCCTCTGAAATGCGTCCTTTCTTCTGGAAATAGATTTTCCTTTTTCCAACCACCTCTGGTAACAATCTACCTCAGGATAAGTTTGCTTTCATCTGAAATATGTCTTTCATTGTCCAAATTTACTCTCATGGACCTTGACCATATAACTGTTTCAAAAAATATTATACTATTTCATGACTTCCTTAATATTAAGCTAGTAAGAACTAGAGCATAGAAATAGGCTGGTACCTTGAATGTCTTGGTAGTCACACATAAGCAAAGAGGGTTAAAGATAAATTATTTGAAATTACAAAGACCCACTGTATTAGTAAATTCTAATGTTACCCAGTATTCTCTGCACATTTTAAAATACTCTCTCAAAATTAAAGGAAAAAAGTAAGTACACTTACTAAATTAGACACCACCTCTTGTATCTTCTAATTCACTTGCAGTTTAGAATGAGCCACAGAGCAAGGGAACGCTATCTGTTGCATACTGCAGTGCAAATGACCCTTCCCGTTGGCTATTAAGGCTTTGCATACTCAATTGTCCTTGAGAATTTAGTAGCAGACAGAGATGAAATATTGATTCTGAGGGAAAAGAAAACGCAAAAACCAGAGTCATAGCATCAGTTCTTTGCTTTAACGGGCAAGGCCATGCTTTGTTTCTGTACAAGTAACTCTTCTTTTGACAACATTTGTCTTCTCAGCAATACTAAAGAAACAAACAAAAAAAACCCAGATAAATAAACAAACATTCTCCCATTAGTAGCTCCAGAGATTCTGTTTCATTGGAGTGAACTGAGTCATGGTCACATCTCTGAATTAGTCACTATGGTCTGGGAAATGAAGTGTTTTTATTAGCTAGTCCTCAATCACATATGCCCCTGGAGCTAGAGTCAAGTATAGAACCACCTGACTCAAATGGAAGCTAAATCAAACATGAAAGCAGTTTACTGTTAGCAAAAAATGAAATAAAATAAAAATAAAAAATAAAAAATAAAAATAAATAGATAAAAATAAAATAAATTAAATAAATTAAAAAAAATAAAAGCAAATTCATTTCAGGTTTATACCTATCATTGCAATTTCTCTGATTGGTGAGATCCAAAATTGCATCTGGAGATCCAAAATTGTGTTTAAGTAAGAATGTGTCCTTTTATATTAAACATGAAAGGTCAAAAAACACTTCCATACGCATTCACCATGCTAAATATTAAAATAAAACCTCCACCCACTTTCACACTCTTCATAGCTTTAGGTCATACTTTTTTTTTTTTTTTTAGTTAAATGAGAAACAGTCCACATCTGTTCTTCTTTTATTATTTCTCTATCTCTTGTGCCCTTGATCTCCCTCCTCTGATGGCAGTGGTGTGGAATGACAATGAGAAGAAGACTTGTCCTCACCCTGTCAGATATTTTAGGAGAATTTGACTGGCATCTGAACACCTTTTGTGATTCCAAGCAGAAAAGATTTCTTATTCATATAATAGTCTCAGAATATTACTGATATGTGTCTTTTATTTTTCTGACTTCTTGCTATACATCTTTTAATTCAAGTGGTTTTATAACTTGTGAATTAGTATGAATAAAGCATAGTAATATAGATGTAAGGTGTATAAAGAAAGCTAAACATAGGCATAAGGGTTTCAAAATTCCATCACTTCGTTGAAATTTACAGAGAACAACATGGCAATTATTTTGACTATAATTGTGTTAATTACAATAATATATAAAAATTATATTTCTAAAATCCAAAATCAAATCAATAAATATCTTCTAGGGACTTCCCTGGTGGTGCAGTGGGTAAGACTCCGTGCTCCCAATGCAGGGGGCTGGGGTTTGATCACTGGTCAGGGAACTAGATCCCACACGCATGCCACAACTAAGAGTTCACATGCCACAGCTAAGGAGCACGCCTGCTGCAACTAAGACCTGACGCAACCAAATAAATAAATAAATAAATAGTTTTTTAAATAAATATCTTCTACCTGATAAGATAGCTTCATTTTAACATTAACTATTTCAAAGACATTTTCTTATACTTTTTTTTTGCGGTACGCGGGCCTCTCACTGTTGTGGCCTCTCCCATTGCGGAGTACAGGCTCCGGACGCGCAGGCTCAGTGGCCATGGCTCACGGGCCCAGCCGCTCCACGGCATGTGGGATCTTCCCGGACAGGGGCACGAACCCACGTCCCCTACATCGGCAGGCGGGCTCTCAACCACTGCACCACCAGGGAAGCCCTCTTATACCTTTTTAAAGTATAATTTTTGTTTATGAAAAACATAAAATCCCACAATCTTCGCAAACACCATCAGCACAATTGCTGTGCATGGTCAAATTAACAGAGTAACCTAAAATGGTTCTCTGAGGATATGATTCTTTTTCCAAGGGTTTAGGAGTGCAGAATATAAATAGAATGAACAAGATCTTCCTACTTTCATGTATTTTTACCTAGAGAATAAGTTATACTATATATGAAACCAGGCATATCCACAGATGGGGTGAAAGCTAATAGGCAATATAAGGATAAGACAAAATTACTGAAAAATAACAGGAACCTTGGTGATATTGTGTAACATTTATTTTAAAGATGAAGAAACACTCTAGACTGATTTTAATAGCTAGGAGAAAGGCGTGAGGAAAAGTGGCACGAGATTAGCAGGAAGGAAATAACTGTTTATGAAGTTCTTTCATCACATTAGGCTTAATCTTCCTTCTTCCACTTAATTTTGTCAGCAACATTTTGAGGTTGCTGTTATTCAATATTTATTTCATGAAAGCTAAAGCTGTGTTAAGTAACTTCCAAAAAAATGTTTTAGAGTTAGAGTGGTCAGAACAAAGAAAGAAGTGGTGAATATATTATTGTTTTCCATAGCTAGCACCAAAATTCCTTTTGAAGTAGAATTTTATTAAGGAAAATGTTTTTATAGACAAATCAGAGCAGAAGACATGTACTTTGGGAATAGGTGGAGGCAGGATCTCAAACCACAAAAGAAAAAACACTTAAAAGACCAGTGTTTTATATTAAAAAAAATTTTTTTTGAGAGATCATTACTTTGGTTTACTCATGGAGGAAAAGTCAAAAAAAGGAGAAAAAATAAGTAAGCAAAAATTGAAAGCAGATAGTTTTGTAAAACTAGGCTCTATATGATCAAAAAATACAGAGAAGACCCTAGGTAGATGAAGAAAACTTTGAAGAACAAGTATTCTGAGTGCAAAGTGATGTGCTTTGTGTTCCTCAAATCCTCAGTCAAGAGTGATGAAAACTTGGTCAGGGGAGTTTTGTTGTTGTAACTGTGTGGGGAGTTTGGTGAAATTTGAACATAGGTCTCGTTTTCAACCCTGGGAGACATTGTGTGAAGCAAGCGCACATATGTGAAAAGAAAAGCCTTGGGTTTGAGGCTTCTCAATTTTTCACAGAATTTGTTCTTCTTGTCAGTTTACCTGGATCTTAAGAATCAGAAAATGTCAGCTAACACCTTTCTTTTGACTTGTTTTCTAAGCTGAACAATAAAAAAATGACTTATAGAAAAGCATGATTTAGATAAATTTGGTCTGAAATATTACTAAAAAACTTTTTGAAATTTAGAGTGAATTAGTGAGAATGTAACTAAATATATTTTCTAAAGAAAGAAAATCATGCAGTCCAATTTGTTTAAAATACGTATTTTAAATTAAAGTATTTCTAAGTAAAGACTATGTCAGCTTGTTTAATAAATAAATAAAATACATTTGTAATTAGGAGCATCTGTTTGGTTATAAACACACATATGCTACAGGCCATAAACTGAGATTATTCTCTTAAGTAACATATTCCCTATAGTCCTACTTACAATTTGATTCTCTTTAGAAAAACAACTTTTTAAAATGTATATTAAGGTCCTGCATTACATAATGGTTAAGCCCACAGGATATATATACAAAAGAATATGGTTCAAATCCTGGCTCAGCCACCTTAAATCTGTGAAGACTTGGTCAAATTTATTATCTTCTCTGAGTCTTTGTTGCCTCTACAAAACAGTGGTGTTCCGGCTCTCCAGCTCTGTGTAATGAACCACCCCAAGCTTAGAGGTAAAAACAACAAGCATGTTCATATGCTCACAGCTCTGTGGGAGAGGAATTTGGTCCTGGCACAAGGGGACTGTTGTCTCTGATTCACAATATCTGGGGCCTGTGCTCAGGCTTTCCACGGGGTTCTGACGGGATTTCTTCCTGACCATAGCTGCCACCTCAATGCTCTTGGGGTCTCTTCTGTGTAGCATATCATATTTCGGGATCTTTTGTGGCCTCTCCCGTTGCGGAGCACAGGCTCCGGATGCACAGGCTCAGCGGCCATGGCTCACGGGCCCAGCCGCTCCGCGGCACCTGAGATCTTCCCGGACCGGGGCACGAACCCATGTCCCTTGCATCGGCAGGCGGACTTTCAACCACTGCGCCACCAGGGAAGCCCCATTTCGGGATCTTTCTTAGTCGCTTGAGCTTTTCAAAGTATGGTGGTCTCAGGGATGTCACAACATCTTACATGGTGACTGATTTCTGAGAGACAGGAAGTAGAAGCTGCCAGGCCAGAGAAGGTCTACGACAAGAAATGGTACAGTGTCACTCCCACTGTGTTCTTTATTAAAGAATTCACAGGGCCCCACCAGAGTCAAGGCGGTGGAGAATAGACTAGACAATCTGATAAGTAGTGGAGAAGTCATATTGCAAAAAACATGTCCAATAGGAGGTATGTTTCTGGCTATTTTTAAGAAATACAATATATCACGTGGGACAATGATGTGTATTTTATGAGGGCTTTGTGATGTTTAAAAGATATATCAGTTTTATATTTGGTAGTGTATATATATCCATGCCACTCTCTCTCTTCGTCCCAGCTTACCCTTCCCTCTCCCCGTGTCCACAAGTCCATTCTCTAGTAGGTCTGCATCTTTATTCCCATCCTGCCGCTAGGTTCTTCATGACCTTTTTTTTCTTTTTAAGATTTCATATATATGTGTTAGCATATGGTGTTTGTAAAAAAAAAAAAAAAAAGTTGTATCAGGTACTGATGAACCTAGTGGCAGGGGGGGGGGGAAAAAAAAAAAAAAAAAGTTGTATCAGGTACTGATGAACCTAGTGGCAGGGCAGGAATAAAGACACAAATGCAGAGAACAGACTTGAGGACACAGGGGTGGGAAGGTGATGCTGGGATGAAGTGAGAGCGTAGCACTGACATACATACACTACCAAATGTAAAATAGATAGCTAGTGGGAAGCAGCCACATAGCACAGGGAGATCAGCTCTGTGGTTTGCTACAACCTAAAGGGGTGGGGTAGGGAAGGTGGGAGGGAGGCTCAAGAGGAAGGGAATATGGGGATATATGTACATGTATAGTTGATTCACTTTGTTTATTATACAGCAGAAACTAACACACCATTTTAAAGCAATTATACTCCAATTAAGATGTATCAAAAAAGAAAAAAGATGTTAAAAAACCCAGATGTATCAGGGTCTGGAACACACCAAGCACTCAATAAATGATGGCAGTATATTAGATTGAATAGCTCAGTTTAGATTATTATAAATTCTCAAATAGTAATAATGAAATTAGGACTATTTGAAAAATATTGTGATTTGATGGAAGTGCTAAATCAAAGTGAAGAGAAAATTTAAATTCTAGTATAAAATACATAAACACTCAGTACAATGTTTAGAATTATTCTCACAAACAGCATGTGTTAACACCCTCAACCCTTCTTGTTTGTTGTTTCAGTCTCCCTAGGAGAGCAGGTGAGTGGGCAGTCGTGAGGCTCACCTGCATGGAAAGTTGTTGAAGGGTCAGGAGACAGGGTATGGTTGCAAAGGGAAAGATTTCTATTGGAGAAAACTCAGAATGATGAAAACCAAGGCATCAGGAAATCCAAAGTCCTTTGGGAAATGCCAGTTTTAGTTTTTATTACAGAAAATTCCACACACTAGTGACCAGAGACAGAAATTGAAGTAGGCGGTCAAGGAGTGAACTGTATGGAGTTGGCTTAAATTAGGTCCAGGTACAGATGGAGTGGCAGTGGTGGGGTCAGTTGTCATGAGTAACGTCGGGCCTTCAAACTTACTTTATTTGATTGAAGATATATTTCTCTCTCATTTTTAAAATGAACAACCAAGTCTAATGCAAGATTTAGGGAGACAACCTGAGCTGAAATAAATATTTAGCAAAATAGTAGCCTCAAGTTTTAGCCCATCCTATTTATTAACATTAGACAAAAGGTTCCTTTCAGTTTGGGTTTACCTTTGTGACCTCTTCTGGTTAATTTGTCAAAAGGACAGCAAGCTGAAAGAACAAAAAATAGCCTAATGTGAACTGTTCTCACTTATCAGAGATTGAAATTGTTGGAGTATGTTTATCTCTCTAACTTTTTCTAGTAAATCTGGGTAAAGAAAGGATATTTCAGGAGCATGAGTCACAGTTTTATTTATATTGACACCTATGTTTTTACTTGCATTGGCTTGCCACAGACTTGGGGAAGTAAAGCATTATTTGTTTCCAGTTTGGTGCTAATGTACATGACTAATGCACTAATAAATATTGCAAGCAAATCAATTGCACTTCCTAATAGTAAGGTGAACAGCAATAGCATTTTATGCAAGATCATAGGAGATTGAGCACTGAACCTGAAAAGGGAAGATTCTAACCCTGACATTTCATTATTTCTTGGGATTTGTGCATCTCCCTTAATGTACGGTTAATGTAATGTGAGGTTATGAATCTTTTTCATGGTCTTCCTTTATATCCTTAAAGTAACAAATCTCAGGTTGTGACTATAGCAGAAAGCATTCACAGAATTCTGACTAGGAAACTAAACACTCAGAAATTTTCATACTTTCTTGGGGAAAATGTATAAATCCTATTTATTTTTTCATTGGAATAGATACTTTGGGTGAATAATGTCTGATATATATTTGTTGCTAGTAAAATTCTCAGAATCTGTCCCATTCAGTTCATTGTTTCTGCCAGGGAAGCATGGGGTTGAAATAATAAGAAATAATAAACAATGGAAATATTGGTTTTAGCAGTAAATGCAATATGATTGATCATCTCAGGACTCTCTGTGCCCACTGAGTTGTATTCCCAGCATCATTTAAAAATGGCTCAGCACCTTACATGACCAATCACTTTGGCTGTAAGGCAGACAAAAGAGAATGGAGTCTCTTCAGAGGCTTTGAAACATGTACAAAGGAGCATTTTCCATTCATTTTAAATCTGAATTGTACTAAAATGTTCTTTCTTAGAAAAATTCACTTTCCTACATAAAATACACAAATATTTATTCCTGTGATGTATAGATTTATTGACACTTAGGAAATCATATCTATCCATGTGTGTGTGTGGAGGGGTGTATGTTTAACAACTAGTTAAAAATTTTATTTCAGCCCTATATCATTATTGTTCAAATCCACCATCCAAAGATCAAAAATGACACTCTTGCACTCAAGCCAGGTCAGTTTGTTTAGCTGTCTGCAGCAATGGGGAATACACACCAGGGGAAATTGTGTGTTCCCTAGCAAGAGGGAGTTGAGAGGACTTCTAGGGTTTGGGTTACATTCAGTAATTTTATGAAGAAATTAGAGAAGTAGGGACCAGAGCTAGATTGGATACTGTCAAAAAGTGGGGAAATATGTTGAGTTTATATTTTAATCATTTTTATCCAGGCAGAAGGATGATTAAATCAGGGGAAATGGAGGCATTGATAAAAAAGTAAAAGCAATTGCTCAGAAGGAGGGGATTAGTCATGTTTGCAGCTCCATTATGGCCTTGACTATGTCCTGTGAGAAACAATGTTTATGTTCTAATGATCTAATTCTCAGCAGGGCTGATTTTCACTTACTCATTATGCTGGAAAAAATATAGAAAAATTATTAGCTCACACTATATCTTTTTCAGAGGTATGAATTTGTCAGGGTTTCCAAATTCTTGAGAAAATCAAAATTAGAAATAAATGTTAGAGCAGTTAGACCAAAACTACTTTAGAGAGATATAGATAGATAGAGATATAGATAGAGATATAGAGATAGATATAGATATAGGCAGATACAGATAGATATAGTTAGATATAGATACAGAGATAGATATAGAGATGATATAGATACAGATATAGATATATAGATAGATATCGATATAAATATATAGATATAAATATAGATATAGATAGATGTGTAACATATAATAAGGTATATATCTTTATTATATATAGGTATTATATAGATGAAATAGATATAGATTATATATAACAACACATCATCATATAAATTTAAGAGTCAAGCTGTAAGAAAGGTATTGCAGTTACAGTGAGATTTATTGTTATAATACTGCAAAGATTCCCAGGACAATAATTTGCTGCACAATTCAGCCTCTGTATTTGTAGAGATTTGTTTTAGAGTTATTGACAGTTACAGAAACCTAGGAGTAAGAAAGTTCAAGGCTGAGCCTCAGATACCACATAAAATAAAATAACCCAAAGGACAATTTGAAACTTCCTATAGAGGGGAGACAAAAAGAAGATAAACAGGGCTCCAACTTCATCTGCTTTGATCAATCCTCACAGAGACACATATAATAACATCTGAGGACTTTTGAATGGACTAAAATACCACCGTCCTCTTCCTGCCTTGTCCTTTTCCTGCTCTCCCATTTTTGAAATTCCTTTCAGCCTTAGTGTTTGGATACTACTACTTTTACAATTTGACAAAGAGAGGTGTGCCTGAGGCTGTGATAGTCAGCATGTTGAATATATTTTTAAAAAGAGAGCGAGAAAGGAAAAGAGAGAGAGCAATAGCAAAGTAACATCATGACACATGCTCATTCCAAAGTGAGGTCCACAACTGCAGGAAAACATTTGCCTTTGCTTGCCATTAAAACCTCAGTATCTAGTACAGTACTTGATATGGTGTAGTATTCAAGATATTTGTGACATGAATAAATAAATCCATGATTAAGAATCTAGGTTAGGGCTTCCCTGGTGGCGCAGCGGTTGAGAGTCCGCCTGCCGATGCAGGGGACACGGGTTCGAGCCCCGGGCTGGAAAGATCCCGCATGCCACGGAGCAACTGGGCCCGTGAGCCACAACTACTGAGCCTGCGCGTCTGGAGCCTGTGCTCCCCAAGAAGAGAGGCCGCGATAGTGAGAGGCCCGTGCACCGCGATGAAGAGTGGCCCCCCGCTCGCCTCAACTAGAGAAAGCCCTCGCACAGAAACGAAGACACAACACAGCCAAAATAAATAAAGAAATTAAAAAACAAACAAACAAACAAACAAACAAAAAAAACACTAAAAAAAAAAAAAAAGAATCTAGGTTAATGTGTTATAATAGTGTACTACATGTAGCAGTGTTAACAGACCCCCAAATCTCAGTGATTTACAACAAGAAAAGTTCATTTCTCACACATTCTACATAACCATCTTGGGTTGGCTGTGGATGTATTTTGCATTGACTGCTTTTGTAAATTGGGCTAATGGAAGAACTTCTGTCCTGGAAAATAGCTAACTGATAAGGTAGAGGAAAAGAATGACAGTACTTATAATTTTCTGCCACATTTCATTGGCCAAATCAAGTCGTAAGACCAAAACTAACTGGTAGAAAACAATTATAGTACCTCAGAAAAGGCAGAGACTATTTGTGAATGATTATGTAATATTCCATTTTCATCCTAGCTAATACTAAAATATTTGAAAAAAACAAATCAGAAAGAGACTCCTAAGTTTTTGTTTCTTAAATGATTAGGACTAGAAAGTCATTTTAGGATTTATCCTAATACTTTCAACTGCCCTAACCCATACCCTAACCTAAACAATTGTCATACCCTAACCTGTACCCTAAACCCTACCCTTTAGAAGCTAAAGGATCACATGCAGGCATTAACAGATTAAAACAGGATCCTTTTAAACTGTGTATAATCACTTGCATAAGTAACTTTGGGATTTAGAACTTTTTTACATTTACAGAAATAAATTATATGATGCTTTTCTATATTCCCTGTAAAGATAAATTTATTTACTTTATTTATTTATTTTTGGCTGTGTTGGGTTTTCATTGCTGCATGCAGGCTTTCTCTAGTTGTAGACAGGGCCTACTCTTAGTTGCGGTACATGGGCTTCTCATTGCGGTGGCTTCTCTTGACAGAGTTCCAACGCTTCAAGTTTTGAAGAAATTTGAGGGAATGAAACACAGCTAATTTGAATGATTGAAAGCACAGGTATCCTACAGGTAACTTATTCAGTGTGCATATAGTTCAAAGAAGCAGTATCCTATTACTAACACAAATACCTCCCAGTATGTAAAGCGTGACAGCCTATCAGGGCATCAGTAAAATTACTGTGAATCTGACACATTCACTAAAACTCTTTCAGTCTCTCATAACTACAAGTGGTTAAGAATAGTTTTAACCAACTTGAATTTTTTATTCTTCTGCTGGTAGCAGTCATTTTCCCATAAGGCAATTTCACGGGTGACACTTGTGTTAAAGAATGAGAATGCCAATGGCAGTTGTTTTAGGTGAGCTTAATTAACAAGGTATTTAACAATTATTATAGTTTGCCAATTCAAAGAGAATGCATTTATGATGCTTCTCTTCCTTGAACAATAAATATGTTGTGTTAAATAGCTGCCTGTCTCCGAATGATGTTCATCTTTAAAGACCTAAAGAAGCTTCCCACATTTATTCCTAATCCCACTGATCTCTTTTTTTCTGCATAGCACTTTAATGTGTGAACTACTGATTTGTTATTTAATAATGTGCAACAACTGGAATTGTTCCCAGGGTAACCTGGCTTCTACAAAAATAGTTTTTACTCTCCCCATCTTTATTCATGCTGATTTGAGTTAGCAGGTGTAGAAAGAGCAGCCACCACAACCTTATCACCTACCGTGAGGAATTCACTATGCTAGACCTTTGATTTCATTAATTAGTAATACATCCCACTGAGACTTACAGTTCCAAGCATAGTTCTAATCTCTTGGAATATGGAGGTGAACAATATAGGCAAAACCTTTATATTTGTCCTTACTATTTAATAGGTACAACAGCTTTGTAAGTTTGGTATTATCTTTTTTGTACATAAGGTAAATAAGTTGGGTAAGTAGGGCAGGAGTGAGTGACTTTCTCAGGTCAAGCTACTAGTAAGTAGCAGAGTGTATTCCTTTGCTTGGGCCGCCATCACATTTGCTTTCTCACAGCATTAATGTTGGTGGACTGTGGTCTCCCTTTTCAGGTTTTCCACTTCCATCGTGATTTACTGCATGTTGGCCCGTGAGTCTATTCCTCAACAAGGCTGTGTTCTCCTTCACTTTTTTAAAAACAGGTTTATTGAGGTATAATGGATTTACAAAAAAAATAAATAAATAAACTGGATGTATTTAATGTATACAATTTGATGAGTTTGGAGATATGCCTATACCCATGAAGCTGTCACCACAATCAAGGTGATAAACATTTCCATCACCATCAAAAGTTTCCTCTTGCCCCTTTTTTGTTTGTTTTTGTTGTAAGAACAGTTAACATGAGATCTACGCTCTAAACAAATTTTTAAGTGTACAATACTGAATTGTTAATTATAAGCACTATGTTGTATAGCAGCTCTCTAGAACTTATTTGTGTAACTAAAACTTTATATGTATTGAGGAACAATTCTCTCTTCCCCTAGTCCTTGGCAACCACTATTCCATACTCTTTCTCTAAGAGTTTGATTATTTTAGATTCTTCATATAAATCGAATCATGCAGTATTTGTTCCTCTGTGACAGGCTTATTTCACTTAGCATAAAGTCCTCTAGATTCATCCATGTTGTTCTATATAGCAAGATTTCCTTCTTTTTTAATGCTGAATAATATTGCATTGCATGTAGAGACAAGCTAAATGACCATCAATGCATGAATGGATAAAGGAAACATTCCTTCACTTTTGGTAAGATATTTTTCCTAACATTATTTCTACCATTTGCATCCTGAGTCATGGTGAGAACCCCTAGACCTAACAGTCTCTCCATCCCTGAGGATGGGTCATTTAGAGACTTGTTCCTCACAGCATCATGGATGCCAACGTAAAGACACTTATGAATGACACAGTTTTCTTGCTTATCAAAAACAAAACAAAACAAAATAATCTTTCAGTGTTAAATTGATCAATAATTTTGAAGCAATGTAAACCTCCTTCGTTACAATTGTATATGAAAAACTCAAATGCCATCAGCAGCAAAGTTTTCAAATAAATATAACTGTAACAGCTATTTAAGCCATTTTATTCTAATTGTGTTTCATATCAGCATTGTCATCATCATCATCAACATAAGGAACATACATTGTTCAAAACCCATTATGGACCACATGGCATAAACATTGTTCCTGCTTATATTAGTAAAGATTCTCTGTAGAAAGAGAACCAATAAGATATTTAAATTATGGGTATATATCTATATCAATTGATATAGCTGTCAATCTGTCTATCCATCTATCTATCTATCTATCTATCTATCAATTAGAGTGAGAAAGATTTTAAGAAATTGGCTCACAGGATTGTGAAACTGGCAAGTCCAAAATTGAAGGAATAGTTGATATTCAGTAATCGGGAAGCATAATTACCTTTTACTTAGGTCACCTCAGTCTCCTTTTTCTTAATTCATTCAAATGATGGGAAGAGGCCCATCCACATAATAGAGAGTAATCTGCTTTACTCAAAGGCTACTGAGGTGAACGTTAATCTCATCTAAGAAAATACCTTCACAGCAACATTTGGACTGGTGTTTAACCAAGTAGTTAAGTGCTGTGGCCTAGCCAAGTTGACACATAAAATTAACCATCACACAGACATGGTTTTAGAGCCAAGTCTGCCTCTCCAGAAAGCCTCAGGTTTTTCCATTCAACTTGCTGACAAGCACTATGTTCTGCATATAGAGAAAGAGCAATACTTTTGATTGAATGCATAAAATACTGTTATTTTTAAAAAGTATTTTATATACTGTTAAATATGTATTTTAAAGTGCTTTTAAATACATATTTAATACAAACATAAAAAGACTTTTTTTCTTATCATTTTACATGGTATTATTTATTATTCTAAGTTAAATTAGAACATCAGTGTGATATGACCATTTTGGTTTGTCTCTTGATACTTAATGAAAGTTATTTGCTATGAAGCCTACCCAAGTCAAAGTGATTATAATCAGTTCCAAAGTTATATTTTGATTGCAATAAATAGATCAAATGTTCATTAATATTGAAGCCAGCATGCTAAATCTACTGTTCTTTCCTCATTTACTTTTATTAGCATTTTAAAAATTTTTAGATAAGACCTGATTAATTTCAACTACATTCAGAGAGCCTGTTCTTTTTTTTTTTTTTTTTTTTTTTTTTTTTTTTTGCGGTACGTGGGCCTCTCACTGTTGCAGCCCCTCCCGCTGTGGAGCACAGGCTCCGGACGCGCAGGCCCAGCGGCCATGGCTCACGAGTCCAGCCGCTCCGCGGCATGTGGGATCCCCCTGGACCGGGCACGAACCCGTGTCCCTTGCATCGGCAGGCGGACTCCCAACTGCGCCACCAGGGAAGCCCAGAGAACCTCTTTTATTAGAATAAAATACAAGAAATCATGAAATGTGCACATTAAGGGGAAAAAATGTGTTTTGAGGAAAATAATACACTCTGATTCTCCCATTCATTCACTCTTAGATCTTTTGACAACAAATTCCCCAGTGGGTCCACCTGTCTCCTTAAGCTACTCCTTAAATTCTCCTACCTCTGAATGTTCCTTTGTTTGATGTTAATCAGTTAACATAAAACTTAAATCTGTGAGAATTTATGCTGAAGTAAAATATTTAAATGTTCAATAGTTAATTTAAACTATTTGACCCACTTTATAACAATTCATGTAGAAAACAAAACACCAGCAAAAATATGGTTAAATAAGAGTAAGCAATGGGACTTTCATTTCTTGATTTGTGCTTTTAGGCACCACATCTTGTTTTAATGTCAAACTTAAATATATATTTGAATTTGTGATATGGGGTGGGTGGTTTTTGGATAAACAAATTTAAGCTCTTTAATGTTTCTGTTTTGTTTTCTTTTATCCATATCTAAAAATATAGTTTAATCATAGCTGAGGCTTCTAACATGCAGTCAGAGTAATAAAGCATTCAAATTTCTTTTAATTCTCATATCATCCATACAGTCAAAGTATTCATATATAATTTCCATTTGAATGTTCCTTTGTTTCCAATTTAAATAATGTCATTGATTTAAAAATATCTTTCCTTAGTTAAATACTTATCTTCAAGTTCAGATCTATTCTTACTTCATGAAGACATTGGAAAATTATCTTAAATGTGTAATGACTAAGAAATACCATTTTAAATGCTGTATTGGTTTAGGTTGTTTTTAGAATTGGTTGGTTATAAAATGTATAGTAAATCTGCTCTTTTTCCTCAAAAATATGGTAAAACTTCCAGATATGTAAAATAGTACTTGGAGAATGATATATCCATTAGTAGTCAACTCTTACCTGGGTTATTAGAAAAGAACAAATCTCCATGCTGACTGTTTTATCCTCAAGAGACCATTTTCCACACTGCAGTCAGAAGGATCTTTTTGAAGTGGAAATCTGATTACTTCTCTCTCCTGCTTAATCATCTCGATAGCAATCCAATGCTCTAATGATAAACAACAAAACCCTTAGCAAGGTCTCAAGGCTCAAGCTAACTATTCCCTACTTGACTCTTGGGCTCATCTCACATCCTTGCTCTTGCCTACTGTGTGTTATTCTCACTCATCTTCCTCTATTTCTTCCCACAAGTGTCATGCATGCTCCCACAGTAGGGCCCTGGAGCCTGCTGTTCCCTCTGCCAGGAACACTCTCATCGACCGCCTTCATTTAGGTAGCTCTTTTTCTAGCAGATATCCCTTTAACCATCAGTTCTTTGGTGAGTCCTCCCCACAGCTCCTTGATTGGACAAAACCTTCCTATTATGCTCTCCATAGCACTACTTACTTCCCTCATGTCACTTAACAACACTTACAAGTTCTCCTTATTTGAATATTTTAAATGTTTATCTTTCCCACTGATCTACAGGCTTCATTGGAAGAGAGACCATGTGTATTGTGAACACAAGTGCGTATTTAGAATCTACCATATGATGTATGATATGTATATAAATATATATATAAATATATATATATATATATATATAGTGTAGAGTAAGTGCCTATTAAATATTAGTTGAATAAAAATTTGTAAATTAACACAGGTATAAATTGTTTTCATGTCACCAGCGGAACAGCAATTTCCTCTTTTCTTGCCTATTCTAGGGAAATAATTCAGTTGAGAGACATAGACAGTTTAAGTAGCAAGAGTTTTATTAAGCAAAAGCAGAAGTACACTAGCAAGAAAGGATGAGAGCGGCTGTCTGGAAACCAGAAGTAGCCCCGCAATGGGGTAGGGTTGGGGTTTTTAGAGTGGTGGTCTTTCCCTGTGTCTTGCATCATTTGACTGACAAGTTGATTGACAGCTTTAAGTCATATAATTGTTCTTCTAGTGCAAGGCGCTTACCCATAAGCACCCATGGGGGACAAAAACCACAATGCTAATTTATTACAAATACAGCATAATGAACCCGGGGTCACTCTGAGTCACCTTTTAGGTCTTGGTGCACCTGCGCCAAACTGTGCTGGCAGTTTTATCTTGTTTGGTCCTGATAAGGCTGGAAACTTTGCATGGTTTTGACTAGAAGAGGAAGGATCTCTGGGCGTGCTCTGATTACCAGTGTCCAGGTCGGGGAGTGAAAGATGACCCCTTCCCGGATGGGGCGAGACCCACTTATGTCTGACTAGCTACCTAACATTGGTATGGTTTTGTATTGTGTGGAGGGAAAACTGGAGAAAAATAAATTTCTCCAAGAAAAATTTCCTAGAGAAGTTGATAAATGAAGGTTCAAGAAAAATATCAAGAATGTTTCAGTTAGAGGCATAACACCTATATGAGAGACCAAGATTATATCTGTCATAATTGAAGAATAGGTGATATTTTGAATGTCAGTTATGAAACAGAACATGATAGTCATCATGTGTTTTAAAAATACACTTAGTATCATCGACTAATTTTTCGCAATACCCATTCATTCCTTCTTCCTTTTCGTGACTTGGACCATATCATCCTGAGTGTTAGATGGGCTCATGACTGCCCAGCTAAAGCAGCATTTCCAAACCTCCCATGTAGCTTTCCATGGCCATCTAATTACTTCTACCATTAGTATGTGCAACTTCTGAGTCTTGCCCTTAAAATGGTTGGGTGTTTATTTCCCCCTGCTCTTCCTCTCTTCTAATGGGCTATATGTGGATATGGGCCTACTAAGCCTGTTCTGACTCTATGGATGAGGAAAACACCCTAGGGGATGATGAAACAACAAGATAGAAGGAACCTGAGTCCCTGGATAACCTCACAGAACAGAGCTGACTCTTAGCCTTGAGTTGTGCCCTCTGCATTTTGATATGAGGAGGAAAACAAACAAACAATCAATCAAAAAACCCACCTGTCTTTTTTTTGCTCTATATTTTAGCATCTCTTTATCACAGTCACTTAGTTTATTTCCTAGTTACTAAAACACACATTCAATTCTATTTATATGGATTCATATGACTTTTAAGCTATACAGAAATAAAATAGAATTTATAAACTGATATTAAATTTTTGCAGGAAAAAAATGGACTTATAAATGTGAGGAATGTTCTGGTAATCTCTTCTGGATTTATGCTGTTTTGTGTATAAGTTTCTTTTTTTAAAGCTAGAACACAGGCAAGATTTAACAAAGGACAGCACTGTTACAGCTAGCAAGTATAAGACATATTCCTAAGCTGAAATCATGTATGGAGATGAGGTTTTTCCTGAAGAAGGAGGAGAGAAACTGGTAGTCATTGGACATAAACTACATGACTGGATCTGTTTAGTGTGTCCTAGGCATTACCAGGACCAAAACCATGTTTGCTATGAGTTAAGATATAGCACAGCAGTGACAACAAGGTTATGATAATAATAAAGCAATATTGTACCTAAGTAAGATGATGTGATTTCTTAAAGAAATCACCGGTGTATATTGAATCCGCCATAAGTGAAACCTTCCCACTATTCCTTTCCTTCTTCTGAAGCCAGCTAAACTACTCTTGCTTCATTCTTCTCCTAATCCTCTTACATGGCCTTCACTTGTATCATTCATACCATAGATTACAGAGTCTTATTGTATCTAGATCCTGCGTAACTTCGTAACCTCATATTTTCCCACGTACCTCTTGACCATTAGTATCCAAAAATAATGACCTCATTTTATAAAATTGAAAAATCAAGGGAAACAGAAAAAGGTCAAGATCTTTCCCACCTAGGATTTTTGTATATGCTTCCTCTTCATGAAATACTCTTCTGCAAAACCTCACATCTGACCTCTCCATCTGACTCCTTCAAGTGTCTATTCAAATATCACTTTCACAGAGAGACATTTCCTTATTAATCAAATGCATTTCCATTACTCTCTTTTATTATCTGTTCATTTTTCATCAATGGCACTTCACAAATTTTACAATGGTTACATGTTTAACTTCCTCTCTCTCCCATTGACCTGTTAGTATTGTAAAGGCAGGCACCATGCCTCTGTTGTTCACCACTGAATATGTAGAGTCTGATCTAGTGTCTAATCAACTCTAGGTCCTCAGTAAACTCCTATTGAACTACTAACTGACATAAAATGGAAAGAACCAGGAACATTGAAGCACTCAAACAAAATGAAAGTTAAAGTCTGATAAACAGTTATAATGATTAATAAAGAGAGGAAATGTAAAACACTGAAAATGTTTTAGGTGACAGACATTTTTTGGATATAGTAAATGTAGGGACAACAACTGCATGATGCTAAGGATGTTACTATTGAAGTGATGGTCAAAATTATCTATAGGAACAACTTGAAATAACCCTTTCTTAACATCCATGGATAGCAGCACATCTATCACCTTGGGAATATGAGAATATTTTGTAGTTAACAGGGATAGAAATCAGAAATGTAGAAGATAAGCCAGGGCTGGTATAAAAATCTATATCAAGTAAAGGAATTTATATAGAAGAGAGAGAAAGAGAAAACAAGAGAGTGACAAAGAGGGAGAGATGAATTCCCCACTTTACTCCTTCAAGGAGCACAGCATATTTGATGGGACTGGCAATGAAACTTTCTTCACCGAGTGGCAGAGCCTGGATTTCACTTTAGGCCTTGTGTCTCCAGATTCTAGCTCTTAACCATTCTCCATCATTGTGCCATTTGATCTATGATTAGTACCTGAGGCCTGTATTTAGTTTTAATTGAAAGAAATTGGGTATGGCCAGGAGGGAGTGATATTATCCCATTTTTACTAATAAAATTGAAGCTCCTAATTATTATATAGGTCAATGACATACATCTAAGAAGAAAAAAATTACAAAAGAAGCAGTGTATGATTGAAAATTGTAAAGTTTTACGTTTTTTCTTCTGTAGCATAATCTCATACTTTCTTGATACTCCACCCAAAAACTGTAGGAAATAACATATGGCGGGTGTTACTACAACTGGTCTTTCATACTGTATGCTCACTCAACAATTGACAAATGGTAAAGATTAAAGGAAATTCCAGAACATTATTAAGGCTTAGTATGCTTAAACTGATGATCTTAATTTGTTGATTATCTTAATTTGTTATCATTTGGATAGTATATGCAGCTATATCTAGTCCAGATGACTCTGCCTTTCAATTCTCTCTTTTTATTTTTTAAAAACAAACAGATTGTTTTAAAAAACAACCAAACACAAACATCAAACCACATAATGAGTTATTGTTTTACCACATGAATTTTCTTACTGGATTCTAAATGCTTATAGAACTGCTTCCAGTTCCGATTTTCAAAAACTACCTGAACAGGCAGGCCTGTTGATAGTGGATTTGACTTAGTAACAGAAACAAGTGAATATAATTTATCTTGGAGGACTGGTTTAATGGTATTTATACAGATATATGAATATATTTCTAAAAAACACCTCTGATTGACTCTTCTACATAAAAAAATAGGAAATGATTCAATATTATGAAATAATATTTTTGTAAGCCCTCTGTATTCTGTAATTCTCTTTTCTCATCTTTCTGTCACTGTGGGTATATTTGCATGAAAATAGTTTCTCTGTTGCTAAGAGTTCATCTGTTCCTGCTGCTTATTTCTCAACTGAAGTCACAATTCTCTGAATGTACATCATAATCATCTCTACATAAGCCAATTTCAGTGTCACAAACAAAGGATTATGCCTTCAACTGAGAAATAAACAGCAGGAGTGGAATAAATCTAAAAATCAAATATCCCATTTTATGGAAATGTCCCAATTAATAAAAATTCAATTGAAAAGATATATTTTGTTATATATCAGAAGAATTATCTTTCAACTGAAGTTTTTCAGTTTTTCATGGTGTTTCAATGTGCTTTGTATTCAGGTTAGTTAAACCTGGTTTATTCACTGTTAATTATGCCAGATGTCTTTTTAACCTTCTGTTTATGTTTAGCAGTCTGTCCCAATTCTATCATTTTTAATTATCTAAAGCCTTTGTGCTAAGATTCATACAGAAGTAGTAACTCCTCCTTGGCATCCATTGATAACGATCGAATAAAGAAGACAACAGATGGGCATGAGCTGCTTTGTGGACTCACATGGATACTTGAATGAACCTTAAATATCTGTCTATTAAAAATCATGTTCCATATTTAATTGTAATTCCACTTACCATTGTAGCTGTTCTACCATGATGCCACAAATTGCAACACTTCAGAGATTATCTCATAACCTTGAATATATTTTGGTCCAATTTCTTTTTGGATGATTGGAGTACTGAATAGAAAGAAAAAATAAGCTGATTTACTGCCTGTCATATTATTATTCCATGAGGTCAAAACTTATCAAAATTTACCAGTTTATGAAATAATTTTTTTCCTATTAATTAGGTCAAGTAACATTTATTCAGCATCTAAAACTTCTCTGGTACTATAGCAAACAATAAAACTACCATAAAGAATGAGGCAATGTCTTTTTAAGAAAGATAAATGAACAAATGGTACATTAAAGTTTAGTAGTTTTATGAGACACTCATGCAATTATGCAGAAAACATCTGAAAAGTAAGAATTGCCAGATTCTACCTGGGAGAGATCAGAAAAGCTCCCTAATAGAAGTATAGCAAGATCTGCATCTTAAAAGATGAGTAGCCTTTAACCTAGAGGACTTTGGGGGAGAATAAAAGAGGAAATAAGTAGGAGAGAAACTGTAAGCAAATGTGAATTAAATAAGTCACCAAGTGAAGCAGCATGGTATATTAAGTTAGAATAATTAGAGATAAATGCAATAATTCTCAAACTGCCATGTGCATAGGAATCACCCGGGAGTGCTTGTTAAAAGCTAAATGCCAAGGCCTCACAAACCACCTATTCTGATTCAGTAAGTCTGGCTTTCTAACTGAAAATTTGTATTTCTCTCAAGTTCCCAGGAAATGGGAAACAGAAAACAATTAACAAAATGGCAATAGTAAGTCCTCATCTATGGATAATTAAATGTGAATTGATTAATCTCTCCAATGAAAAGGCATAGTGTGGTTGAATGGATAAAGAACAAACAAATAAACAAAAACAAGATCCAGAAATATGCTGCCTATAAGAAACGCAACTTAGATTTAATGACACACATAGGCTGAAAGTAAAGGGACGGAGAAAGATATTCCATACAAATGGTAACCAGAACAGAGCAGAGGTGGCAATACTTAGGGAAAATAGACTTTAAGTCAAAAACTGTCACAAGAGACAAAAAGGACATAATATAATGATAAAATGGTCAATTAAAGAAAAGAAGATATAAAAATTATAAATATATAACACCCAACATCAGAGCACCTAAATATATAAAGCAAATATTAACTCTGAAGGGAGAAATTGACAGCAATATGATAATACTAGGAGACTTCAATATCTCACTTCCAATAATACATAGAACATCCAAATGGAAAGTCGATAAATAGCTGATCTGAACAGTATAGATCAAATAAACTTAAAAGACATGCATAGAACTTTCCAGTCAACAACAGAAAAATGCACATTCTTCTCAAGTGCACATGGAACATTCCACAGGATGGATCACATGTTAGGTCACGCTATCTCACTAAAAATCTTCTGCACAGCAAAGGAAATAATCTACATGGTAATCCATTTTCTCCTACAGAATAGGAGAAAACATTTGCAAACCATATATCTGAAAAGGACTTAATATCTAAAATATATAAGCAAAACAATAAATAATCTGGCTTTTAAAAATGGGCAAAGGGCCTGAATAGACATTTCTCAAAATAAAGACATACAAGTAGCCAACAAGTATATGAAAAGACATACAAATTCCCCCAAAGAAGACATGCAAACACCCAATAGATATATGAAAAAAAGTTTAACAGCAATAATATCAGGGAAATGCAAATCAAAACCACAATGTGTTATCACCTAACTTCTTTTAGAATGTCTGTTATCAAAAAGACAAAAAATAATAAATGTGAGGATGGGGTGAAAAGGTAACTCTTACACAGGTAGATGAAATTTTAATTGGTACAGCCGTTATGGAAAAAAATGGAGATTCTTCAAAAAATTAAACTAGAACTACCTTATATGATCCATTAATCCTACTTCTGAGTATATCTCCAAAGGAAATGAAATCAGGATTTCAAGGAGATATCTTCACTCCTATGTTCATTGCAGCATTATCCACAATAGCCAAAATTTGAAAGCCCCTAAATGTCCATCAGCAGGTTAATGAATAAAGAAAATTGTTAAATAAATAATGGAATATTATTCGGATTAAAAAATAAAGAAGAAATACTGCCATTTGTGACAACATGGATGAAATTGGAGTATAATATTCTAAGTGGAATAAGCCGGACATAGAAAGACAGCTACTGCATGATCTCACTTACATGTGGAATCAATGATAGTCAAACTCATAGAAACAGGGAATAGAGTGGTGATTGCCAGGGACTGGGGGAAAGGGAAATTGGGAGATGTTGGTCAAGGAGTATAAAGTTCCAGTTATGCAACATAATAAGTTCTTGGGATCTAACATACAGCAATGCGACTATAGTTAACAATTCTGTATTGTATACTTGAAATTTGCAAAGGGGGATCATCTTAAGAGTTCTCCCCACAAAGAAAAAAAGAAAATGAAAACTATGTGAAGTGATAATGGATATACTAATTAGCTTGATTGTAGCAATTACTTTACAGTGTATACATATATCAAAACATCAAGTTGTACATCTTAAATATATACAATTTCTATTTGTCAAGTATACATCAATAAAGGTGAAACACACCGCCCCCCCCCCAAAAAAAAAACAAACCCAGCTCCTTTCAGGAAAATTTTACAGTAGTGAGAATATAAGCAATGCCTCTTCAACTTTTGGAGTTGAGCTCTGAAAACGCTCATGGTAGGGGAATTTGCAGCTGAAGACCTTATATTGAAAAAGAGTTCTGGGAGATATGGAAGTGATCAGTGATCATAGGAAAACATTTATAATTACTGTAGGTGCACTCAAATAAGTAAAATAGCAATAAAATTTTAAAATATACATTTGCTATAACAGAAGGGAAATTATAATAGAATAAAATCATAAATATAAAATAATAAGACATCAACTTTACAGTAAATGTGAAAGATCCATATCAACAAAAAAGAGGAAGAAGGGCATCAATGAGAAAGTTCTGAATAAATGGAATCATATCAATACAGAAAGACTCAAAAGTATATAAATAATAACTCTCCAAATACTAATCTACACATTTACAGCAATTCCATTAAAATTTCAATTGATTTCTTATTCTAAAACTCGTGTGGAACATTAAATGTAAAGTGAATCATGCATCAAAATTCTTTGTATAATAATTATGACGGTGTAATGTCAGCACCTAGAAGTAGAATTCAATTTATGGGACAGACTAGGATAGAGAAACATATACTTTAAGAAAGTACATTATAACGACTGAATATACATCATCTGGAATCAAATCAGTTGCTCCACACTCTTCATGTCTGTGATCTTGAGTAAGGTCTCCCCACATCAAAAAAAAAAAAAAAAAAAAAAAAAAAAGCTTTAGTTTCTTCTTATTTAAAATGAAAAAAATACTACTACTGTAACCGAAAGTGGGGTCTGGCTGTTCGTTGCTCAAAAGCCAATAAAGAGACTAGGTTTGTGGAAAGGAAAGTTTGCTTTATTTTGGATGCCAACAACTGGTAGGGGGTGGGTGGGGGGAATTGGGGGGTGGCAGGACGGGCACTTGTCCAAAGGCCAACTCTCCCCACGC
>NW_006798554.1:152315-153297 GCF_000442215.2 Lipotes vexillifer | reverse complement strand
AGAGTTTTATAGGCAGAGGTAGGGGGCTATGAGCAGAAACAGTACAATCAGCTCTGACAGTCACCTTGAAACTGGTCATCGGTGGTCTGACTGGTGTCATCTTGATTGTTTTAGGTACAGTTAATCTTCAGTTCCAGGGTCAGTTTGTTTCCATTTCTTTGAGGCCAATTCTCAGAAATGTGGCAGCTTATGTCATGGTTACAACCTGGTCATCATGTAGTTAACTTTTTCCACCTGGCGGGGGTTTCAGTATCTATAAGACAGCTCACAGGATATGGCTCAGAATATTATCTGTAAGCCCTTAAGGAGGAACTAAAGACCCTGACTATGCTTAATGACTATTATTATTTGGTTTCCTTTGACTATTTTCCTTTGTTTCTGCATTTTCTCACTTCTCTGATTAAATTTATTCTTTGGCTAAAGTTTTTCCACAGACAAAAGGCAGGCTGAGGACATGGAGGGGCAAGGACCAAAGGGTCCTGCTCCGTTTCACTACCTAATTCATAGGGATGTCATGGGGATACATTAGAAAACTGTTGTGAAAGCCTCTGGGATATAGTATACATCAACATCATGCATTTTCCGTTAATATAGGTTGGAGATATTTCCACATCAATGCATACACAACTATCCTATGCTTTTAGATGGATATTTGGTGTTTCATTTTATTTTATCAAGTACCTAGTGATTAATATCTAATATGTTTCCAATTCATAGGTAATATACACAATGTTGAAATGAGAATTTTTCATAAGCTGCCTTGTGCACATATGTAAGTGATTCTTTAAAGCAAGTCAGAAAGATTGGAATGTTAGGTCAAGTGATTCCCTACTTTATTTTATTTTATTTAGTATTCTTTTGGAATTTTTGAATTTTATTTTATTTACTGGTCCCCTACTTTAATCATTGCAAATCATCCTCAAAAAGCTGTGCAAAGTTGGATTACCATCAGAAGTACAGGAGTGTGTTTAATTTACCCACA
>NW_006798554.1:144826-152305 GCF_000442215.2 Lipotes vexillifer | reverse complement strand
CCTACACCCTAAACATTTGTTATATGTAACATTTTCATGTATTTTAAACTATATTGGTAAAAATTATAAATATTTCTTGTTTTCATTTGCATTTCTTTAGTTATTCACAGAATTGAGCACCTGTTCATATGTTTACTAGAGAGTCTTAATTTCTTTTTTTGTAAATTATCTATTCATATACTTTGCCTATTCTTTTCTGTTTGTTTTTAATTTTATTTATTAAATTTTTATACAGCAGATTTTATTAGTTATCTTTTTTATACATATTAGTGTATACATGTCAATCCCAATCCCCCATTTCATCCCATGGCCACCACCCCCACCCCCAACTCCGCTTTCCCCCCTTGGTGTCCATACATTTGTTCTCTACATCTGTGTCTCGATTTCTGCCTTGCAAACTGGTTCATCTCTATCATTTTTCTAGATTTCACATATATACGTTAATATATGATATTTCTTTTTCTCTTTCTGACTTACTTCACTCCATATGACAGGCTCTAGGTCCATCCACATCTCTACAACTGACCCAATTTCATTCCTTTTTATGGTTGAGTAATATTCCATTGTATATAGGTACCACATCTTCTTTATCCATTAGTCTGTCGATGGGCATTTAGGTTGCTTCCATGACCTGACTATTGTAAGTAGTGCTGCAATGAACATTGGGGTGCATGTGTCTTTTTTGAATTATGGTTTTCTCTGGGTATATGCCCAGTAGTGGGATTGCTGGATCATATGGTAATTCTATTTTTAGTTTTTTAAGGAACCTCCATACTGTTCTCCGTAGTGCCTGTATCAATTTACATTCCCACCAACAGTGCAAGAGTGTTCCCTTTTCTCCACACCCTCTCCTGCATTTGTTGCTTCTAGATTTTTTGATGATGCCCATTCTAACTGGTGTGAGGTAATACCAATTGTAGTTTTGATTTGCATTTCTCTAATAATTAGTGATGTTGAGCAGCTTCTCATGTGCCTCTTGACCATCTGTATGTCTTCTTTGGAGAGATGTCTATTTAGGTCTTCAGCCTGTTTTTTGATTGGGTTATTTGTTTTTTTAATATGGAGCTGCATGGGCTGTTTACATTATTTAGAGATTAATCCTTTTTCCATTGATTCGTTTGCAAATATTTTCTCCCATCCTGAGGGTTGACTTTTCAACTTGTTTATACTTTCCTTTGCTGTGCAAAAGGTTTTAAGTTTCATTAGGTCCCATTTGTTTATTTTTGTTTTTATTTCCATTACTCTAGGAGGTGGATCAAAAAAGATCTTGCTGTGATTTGTCAAAGAGTGTTCTTCCTATGTTTTCCTCTAAGAATTTTATAGTGTCTGGACTTACATTTAGGTCTTTAATCCATTCTGAGTTTATTTCTGTGTATGGTGTTAGGGAGTGTTCTAAATTCATTCATTTACATGTAGCTTTCCAGTCTTCCCAGAACCAATTATTGAAGAGACTGTCTTTTCTCCATTGTATAGCCTTGCCTCCTTTGTCATAGATTAGTTGATCATAGGTGTGTGGGTTTATCTCTGGGCTTTCTATCCTGTTCCACTGATCTATATTTCTGTTTTTGTGCCAGGACCGTATTGTCTTGATTACTGAGGCTTTATAGTATAGTCTGAAGTCAGGGAGTCTGATTCCTCCAGCTCCATTTTCTTCCCTTAAGATTGCTTTGGCTATTCGGGGTCTTTTGTGTCTCCATATGAATTTTAAGATTTTTTGTTCTACTTCTGTGAAAAATGCCACTGGTAGTTTGATAGGGATTGCACTGAACCTGTAGATGGCTTTGGGTAGTATAGTCATTTTCACAATATTGATTCTTCCAATCCAAGAACATGGTATAACTCCCCATCTATTTGTGTCATATTTGATTTCTTTCATCAGTGTCTTATTGTTTTCTGAGTACAGTGTCTTTTAACTCCTTTGGTAGGTTTATTCCTATGTATTTTATTCTTTTGGTTGTGGTGGTGAATGGGAGTGTTTCCTTGATTTCTTTTTCTAATCTTTCATTGTTACTGTATAGAAATGCAAGAGTTTCTGTGCATTAATTTTGCATCCTGCAACATTACCAAATTCACTGATCACCTCTAGTAGTTTTCTGGTGGCATCTTTAGGATTATCTATGTATAGTATTATGTCATTGGCAAACAGTGACAGTTTTACTTCTTCTTTTCCAATTTGGATTCCTTTTATTTCTTTTTCTTCTTTGATTGTGATGGCTAGGATTTCCAAAACTATGTTGAATAATAGCGGTGAGAGTGGACATCCTTGTCTTCTTCCTGATCTTAGAGGAAATGTTTTCAGTTTTTCACAATGGATAATGATGTTTGCTGTGGGTTTGTCATATATGGCCTTTATTGGGTTGAAGTAGGTTCCCTCTATGTCCACTTTCTGGAGAGTTTTAATCATAAATATGTGTTTAATTTCATCAAAAGCTTTCTCTGAATCTATTGAGATGATCATACGGTTTCTAGTCTTCAATTTGTTAATATGGTGTGTCACATTGGTTGATTTGCATATATTGGAGAATCCTTGCATCCCTGGGATAAATCCCACTTGTTCATGGTGTATGATCCTTTTTATGTGTTGTTAGATTCTGTTTGCTAGTATTTTGTTGAAGATTTTTGCATCTATATTCATCAGTGATATTGGTCTGTAATTTTCTCTTTTTTTATAATATCTCTGTCTGGTTTTGGTATCAGGGTGATGGTGACCTCATAGAATGAGTTTGGATGTATTCCTTCCTCTTCAGTTTTTTGGAAGAGTTTGAGACGGATGGGTGTTAGGTCTTCTCTAAATGTTTGACAGAATTCACCTGTGAAGCCATCTGGTCCTGGACTTCTGTTTGTTGGAAGACTTTTAATCACAGTTTCAATTTCATTACTTGTGATTGGTCTGTTCATATTTTCTATTTCTTCCTGTTTCAGTCTTGGAAGGTTATAACTTTCTAAGAATTTGTCCATTTCTTCCAGGTTGTCCATTTTATTGGTATAGAGTTGCTTGTAGTAGTCTCTTATGATGCTTTGTCCGTTGTAACTTCTCCTTTTTCATTTCTACTTTTATTGATTTGAGTCCTCTCCCTATTTTTCTTGATGAGTCTGGCTAAAGGTTCATCAATTTTGTTTATCTTCTCAAAGAACAAGCTTTTAGTTTTATTGATCTTTGCTATTGTTTTTTTGTTTCTATTTCATTTATTTCTGATGTGATCTTTATGATTTCTTTCCTTCTACTAACTTTGGGTTTTGTTTCTTCTTCTTTCTCTAGGTACTTTAGGTATAAAGTTAGATTGTTTATTTGATATTTTTCTTGTTTCTTTAGGTGGGATTGTATTGCTATAAACTTCCCTCTTAGGACTGCTTTTGCTGCATCCCATACGTTTTGGGTCATCATGTTTTCATTGTCATTTGTCTCTAGGCATTTTTTTATTTCCTCATTGATCTCTTGGTTATTTAGTATCGTATTGTTTAGTCTCCTTGTCTTTGTGGTTTTTATGGGTTGTTTTCCCTGTAATTGACTTCTAATCTCCTAGGGTTGTGGTTGGAAAAGATGCTTTATATGAATTAAATTTTCTTATATTTACCAAGGCTTTATTTGTGACACAAAATGTGATCTATCCTGGAAAACGTTCTGTGTGCACTTGAGAAGAAAGTGTAATCTGCTGTTTTCGGATGGAATGTCCCATAAATATCAATTAAATCTACCTGGTCTATTGTGTCATTTAAAGCTTGTGTTTCCTTCTTAATTTTCTCTCTGGATGATCTGTCCATTGGTGTAAGTGAGGTGTTAAAATCCCCCACTATTATTGTGTTTCTGTTGATTTCTTCTTTTATGGCTGTTTACATTTGCCTATTTGCCTTATGTATTGAGGTGCTCCTATGTTGTGTTTATATATATTTATAATTGTTATATCTTCTCCTTGGATTGATGCCTTGATCATTGTGTACTGTCCTTCTTTGTATCTTATAACATTCTTTATTTTAAAGTTTATTTTACCTGGTATGAGTATTGCTACTCCAGCTTGCTTTCAATTTCCATTTGCATGGAATATCTTTTTCCATCCCTTCACTTTCAGGCTGTATGTGTCCCTAGGTCTGAAGTGTGTCTCTTTTAGACAGCATATATATGGGTCTTGTTTTTTTATCCATTCAGTGAGCCTGTGTATTTTAGTTGGAGCATTTAATCCATTCACATTTAAGGTAATTATCGATATGTATGTTCTTATTACCATTTTCTTAATTGTTTTGGGTTTGATTTGGTAGGTCTTTTTCTTCTCTTGTGTTTCTCTCTTAGAGAGGTACCTTTAGCATTTGTTGTAGAGCTCATTTGGTGGTGCTGAATTCTGTTAGCTTTTTCTTGTCTGTAAAGCTTTTGATTTCTCTATTGAATATGAATGAGATCCTTGCTGGGTAATCTTGTTTGTAGGTTCTTCCCTTTCATCACTTTAAATATATCATGCCACTCCCTTCTGGCTTATAGAGTTTCTGCTGAGAAATCAACTGTTAGCTTTATGGGAGTTCCCTTGTATGTTATCTGTCATTTTTCCCTTGTTGCTTTCAATAATTTTTCTTTGTCTTTAATTTTTGTCAAGTTGATTACTACATGTCTCGGAATGTTTCTCCTTGGGTTTGTCCTGCCTGGGACTCTCTGCATTTCCTGGACTTGAGTGGCTATTTCATTTCCCATGTTAGGGAACTTTTTGACTATAATCTCTTCAAATATTTTCTTGGGTCCTTTCTGTCTCCTTTCTCCTTCTGGGACCCCTATGATGTGAATGTTTTTGTGTTTAATGTCGTCCCAAAAGTCTCTCAGGCTGTCTTCATTTCTTTTCATTCTTTTTTCATTACTCTGTTCTGCAGCAGTGAATTCCACCATTCTGTCTTCCAGGTCACTTATCCATTCTTCTCCCTCAGTTATTCTGATATTGATTCTTTCTAGTGTATTTTTCATATCAGTTACTGTATTGTTCATCTCTGTTTGTTTGTTCTTTAAATCTTTTAGATGCTTTTCTTTAATTCTTCTAGATCTTTGTTAAACATTTCTTGCATCTTCTCAATCTTTGCCTCCATTCTTTTTCAAAGGTCCTGGATCACCTTCACTATCATTATTCTGAATTCTTTTTCTGTAACGTTGCCTATCTCCACTTCATTTAGTTGTTTTTCTCAGGTTTTATCTTGTTCCTTCATCTGGTACGTAGTCCTCTGCCTTTTCATTTTGTCTATCTTTCTGTGAATGTGGTTTTCATTCCACAGGCTGCAACACTGCAGTCCTTCTTGCTTCTCTACTTTGCTTATTCTTCTATTGGGTGTGTTGTGTTTGTTTTGTTGTTGTTGTTGCTTTTTTTTAACTTATTTTTTTAGAATGAGTTGTATTCTTTCTAAAAATTAAAAAATTGGTAATTTATTGTGTGCGTTCAATGGTTTTTCTAGTTTGTTATTTGTCTTTTGATTTGTTTCTAATACTATTTACCATTCAGAAAGTTTTTACTCATGAAAATACCCTGGGAAGCACTTTATACCACAAAGCTCTTCAGTGGTAGTACAACAGGCCAGCTGGGAGATTAAGCAATAGCAGAAGTCAGTATAATAAAGAATCCAAAATGTTTTCATGAATTTATGGCCCTGGAGACTAAAAATCACTTTATAAATTATAATCCTGAACTACTTTTTGGTAACTAGCCTTGCCAATGTTGTGGGGAGCAAAATTTCCAATGTTAATCTGAATTTCTGACTTTTTTTTATATATATAAGGTAAATGTAAGACTGAAAAATTCGTCTAGGAGGCAATATTTTAGTACAATATATCATCTGGATTATTTTGAGCATCTATTTGAAATGCCATAAGCATCTCATAGATGTATTCTTTTTTTAAAAGCATAGAGTTATCTATAGTCTTGTTATTGAACAGAACTTGGGTCTGCTTGCCCACTGTATGGCAAAGCCAATCTACTGACGCCAGTGATGGTGAAGAAAAGTATAGTGTTTACTGCAGGGCACTAAGCAAGGAGAACAAGCAGCTCATGCTCAAAAGACCAGAACTCTCTGATGACTTTCAGGGAAGAGTTTTTAGAGGCAACATTTGGGTTGAGGGTTGCAGCTCATGGACTTTGTCTGATTGGTTGATGGTGAGGTAACAGGGTGATGTTTTGGAAATCTTAATCATCAACTTTTTGGTTCCAGCCAGTCTGGGGTCCATGTGCTTGTGGTAAGTATGTAGTCACCAGCTTCCACCTGGGGGTGGGTTGTTCTTAGTTTCTTCAGAACAACTCAAAGATATGCATCAGATTTTTATGTATATCCCTTGAGGAGGAGTTAGGACTTTGTTTTATCACTGAACTATTGTTCAAGCTTAACTGCTTTCCCTTTGTTTCTGCATTCCATCACTTCTCCAATTAGTGACTGTTTGAGTTTTCTTTTTGGAACTCAGGGAAGACCTAGGAGATTAAAGCCTTCTTCTACAAACAAGAAATTGGGGGACACAAAGGGGCTTTTGTACCCAGGTGGTCCCTGCAAGGTCCTACTTGGTTTTAATTCCCCCTTTTCTTTGATACCTGTCAATTCCATGGGGGAGAGGGTCAGGACAAGCAAAGGAATAACATTTTAGATAGAGAGGTTAATCACAGACTCAGCAAGGGAAATCAGTTTGGGGAGACTCAGTTTCTGTTTCCATATTTTAATGGCCCCAAATTAAGCATTTTTAAAGATTAAATAACTTAGGTGAAATAATAAAAGTGAATGATGTAATAAAAAGGAATAGATAAATTTAACAAAATGTATATCACAAAAGCCAAACGAGTTTTGGTAGTTGTTTTTTTTACTAGTACTGGCAAATGCTTTAGGAGGAGGACTTACAGTTATTTACAGCCTAGTACGTCCCCCAAAACTTACACGTTATCACATTTACTTCTAATTGCTATGGAAACTGATAGCCTAAAGTCATCCCTTACTTCTCTTCATTTAACAAATACTTATTGAGCATCAAACATATGAAAGTATTGTTTCCAGAACTGAGATACATAATGAATTATATATTTGGTAAGGAAATTAAGACCTTTTATAAGATAAAACAATAGCATTACTAGTATAAAAACTGAAATGTAAACGTAGGTTATCTCCCATTGTAATGACCAAGGTTTTTTCCTACTATACTGTGTTATTGAGGTATTAAAATTAGATTCCTCCATATGAAAGAAGCTCCTAAAACTTAAGCGCTGCCTTAAATTTTCAGAGTACTCATGAAAGAGTAGACTAGAATTCCCTTAGGCAGGGAACTAGAGACCTTCATATCAGGCCATGGAATAGGAAGAAGAAATTTCAAGATGGTCTTCTAAGTAGTGTGATTATATAACTTATCATCCAGTATAGTATGTAAGAGTGAAGGCAAGACTTAATAATTATGCTTAGAAAATAGGACAGAACTACCCTGGCTATTCCAGACAAACTGTAACTAAGCATCACTCTATTGATCATTGAGGGCAAGACCCTGCT
>NW_006798554.1:98681-144802 GCF_000442215.2 Lipotes vexillifer | reverse complement strand
TCATTGAGGGCAAGTCCCTGCTGAACTCTAATCAAAGCAAGACTATATAAACATGGAACAAACTGTTTTCAATATTGCAACTTCAAGGAATTCATAGTTTTTGTTCCATTTTATTATCCATCTGAAATCCCCTACTTCTTAGAAAAATTGTGATAGAGGAAGGCTTCTTGGCAAGTGTCAGCAGGATTCACTGTCTTGTTCTGTCCCATGGGAAAAATATACAAGTGAATAATCTTAGAAGCTTATACCTAACTTTGCACCAGATATGTCTGATAGAGGTCACAGTGACACCAGGTGGATTCCTGTTCACAATGCTTGAGTGGGAAATTTCATCCTAAAATGTATAATATTAATAACACCAAGATAGTGTCATTACATGGATGACTTCTTTTAAATTTCATGGAACTTCGACTACCATAAGGTCTCAGTGTATCAAGAGTGACACGTAATCTCCAAATCTTGATTTGTGGGAGATGCCACCAAGCATTGCAAGCATGACATCCTGGCCAACATTGTCGCTTTCCATCTCCTGTCTAGTATCATTCCAGGTATGCAACTTCACATAGACACAAAGGTTACAGAAACTTGCAAACTGTAATATTTATATGTATAGGAACTTAGTTTCAGTAATGTAATTCAGGAAACTCTTTCATAAATATAAAATGTAGCTGTGTATAGATTCAAGTACAGAAATATGACACCATAATTGATGTCATATATCATATACAGTCTCTAAATTTATTGGAAAGTAAGAAATAAAAATATATGTTGATTCTTGCTATCAGTCAACATTTTGTGAGTTGTCAGTGATTCTGCAATTTTTTTTTTTTTTTTTTTTTTTTTTGCGTTATGCGGGCCTCTCACTGTTGTGGCCTCTCCCATTTGCGGAGCACAGGCTCCGGACGCGCAGGCTCAGCGGCCATGGCTCACGGGCCCAGCCGCTCCGCGGCATGTGGGATCCTCCCGAAACGGGGCACGACCCCGCGTCTCCTGCATCGGCAGGCGGACTCTCAAGCACTGCGCCACCAGGGAAGCCCCAGTGATTCTGCAATTTAACCAGTGTATTAATTTTTACAAATATTATTTGGATATGTTAGTCATCTAAGTTCTACAAGCAAAATAATAGATAAAATGTCCTGTACTTTGGTAACTTAACTTGCTCTTGCTTCTGACCTGAGAAAAGTACTCATAAAATTGATTAATTTTAGTTGCTAGTACATTGATTTCTTATTTGTACTACAGCATATTGTGTAAATAAACATAGCCAAACAACTATGCTAAGTGAAATAAGTCAGACAGAGAAAGGCAAATACTGCATGATCTCATTTATATGTGGAATCTGTAAAAAAAAAACCCAAACTGATAGAAACAGGGTAGAATGGTGGTTATCAGGGGCTGAGGTTGGGGGAAATGGGAGAATGTTAGTCAAAGGGGGCAAACTTCCAGTTATAAGATGAATAGGTTTTGGACATCTGATATTCAGCATGGTGACTATAGTTAACAGCACTGTACTATACACTTCAAAGTTGCTAAGAGAGTAAATCTTAAGTGCTCTCACCATTAAAAAAAGTAATTATATGAGGTAATGAATATGTTAACTAGTCTTACTGTGTTAATCATTTTGCAGTATATGCATCTATCAAACTGTCATGCTGTACATCTTAAAATTACACAATGTTATATGTCAATTGTATCCCAATAAAGCTGGAAAAAATAGTACATAAAATAAAATAGTTAAACATTGAAATACATTTTTTTTTTTTACAGTACGTGGGCCTCTCACTGCTGTGGCCTCTCCCGTTGCGGAGCACAGGCTCCGGACGCACTGGCTCAGCGGCCATGGTCCACGGGCCTAGCCGCTCCGTGGCATGTGGGATCCCCCCAGACCGGCGAACGAACCCGTGTGCCCCGCATCTGCAGGCGGACTCTCAACCACTGCGCCACCAGGGAAGCCCTGAAATACATTTTTAAGATGCAAATATGAAATGCCTTTATGTGTCTTTTAATATTTAAGTATACAAAATTGCTTTTGGGTATATAAATTGCTAATGTAGCTCCTTATCGGATTCAAGACAATCTGGGTTAAGCAACTACAAATATAAAAATACATGAAATTAGGGATTTCTGTTTTGTGTGAATATTAGTAATAAGCACTACATAGATTTGGGATCAAACATCGTTTGTAATGCCATGTAATATACAACCAACAAAATAAACAAAGCCCTGAATGAATCCAATTTCAATTATGATCCAAGCAGACAGTTGCATAGTCAAAGATAAAAACAATCACATGAATTACATCAAAAATAACTTTTGTCAGAAATACTTGAAAAAAAATAGGATTTGTGGTTTGCTTTCAGAATATCATTATCTGTAAAATTTCTATAGTTTCTATACTGAAGACATAGCTTTTAAAATATGACAACAGAAAGCTAAGCAAAATATAAAATTAATCCAAAATTTTTGTGCTGACAATCCTAGTGATTTCACTGTTGTGGCCTCTCCCGTTGCAGAGCACAGACTCTGGACACGCAGGCTCAACGGCCATGGCTCACGGGCCCAGCCACTCCGCGGCATGTGGGATCTTCCCGGACTGGGGCACGAACCTGTGTCCCCTGAATTGGCAAGCAGACTCTCAACCACTGCGCCACCAGGGAAGCCCCTAGTGAACTATTTTTGTAGCTTGATAAAACAGGGCAAAATTTTGTTTTTAATTACAGTTTTTCAGAAAAAAAGATTTTATTGTGCTCTCATTCATGCCAAGCCCAAGAAAAATATGATAGAATATGGTACATATTTCCAAAATTATATGTAGAAGAGTGTCCATCAAGGGGACAAAATACCTCTCCCCTTGTGGCATACTATCTTTTGAACACCTTTAAATGGTATGCACATAGCCAATATTCCTTCTTCTCTGAATCTCTCTGAGGGTATTAACTAGCACAAGGAAAAAGATGAATGTCTTATCTGATTTCCATTAAAAGAATAATTAGAGGTGGCTAAAAAATGTAAACAACAGCAGCAATTAAATATTTTTCATTAAGGTAATTATATAGATATAATCTTAATTGTATGGAGCCATTAAAATTATGATTGTGAACACAGTAGCAACACAGAAAACATTACACAAAAATAGCAGGCCACCAAATGATAAATACCCCATATATTGTAGAATAACTTCTAATTGAAGAAATTTAAAGATAGATTTCTGAGTTTAAGACAAATTTTTATTGAAAATTGAGCAATCAAATCAACCCCTTCCATAAAGAAGATACATTTGTTAATTGTGTATAGTAGACAAAAAAAAAAATGTTTACCAACAATTCTCCTTCACTTCTCCCAATCCTGTTTACAGTGCAGCCCTTGGATACTACCTGTGCATGTAAAAGGCATTAACACCTCTCTCTATACTAGTGATTCCCCTTGAAATATAGGAATTTTGGATCATGCTTATGGTTCTGCCAAAATGTGTGCAGATAAAAAATAAGGCATCAGGGAAAGGATGCACCAAGCTGTATCTCAGTCCTTTGATAGTATTCTCTCTCCTCCACCATCTGCAAAAAGCAGAGGCTCTTCTCCACTTGTTCCTCCCAAACATGAACAGAGCAGCTTGCTCTTCACTGGACCATTGCCATGGAGGAAGTGGTAACTATTACGGTCTCAGCTGTTTCAGCTCACCTAGGAAAACAAAGGTTAACAAATATTAGAATGTAAATATGCCAGTGATCTAGTCTCATACAACTTTATCTCTGTTACTCAAAGCAATATATTCCTAGGGAAATAATGTTTGATAATGAATACTTTTATTTCTTTAGCATGAAGTAATCATTTTTAAAGTCTGATTATTTCCCCATATAGAGGCTCACATTTGCTCTTTTTCCCTTTCTTCCAAAAAAAAAAAAAAAAAAAAGATTGTAACCAAACATTAAGAAATCTTGTACACACATGGTAAAAGATTTTTTATGGACATAGAAAAGTCTTATAGAAATGGTTAGGTTAGAATGGAATTCTAACAGACATGGCATTTGGAGTTGGAAACCTATAGGTTTAGATCTTGACTTTACCACTTACTAGCTGTGAGTATGTGGAGAGGATTTAATCTTATATGAGCCCCTATATCCTCTTTCATAAAATTTGAACAGTAATATCTACTCTGAAGAGAATTACAGATAACACATGTAAGTCAATGTGGGTGCATACTAAATGATCAATAAATGGTGGCTATTTTACTATTTTAAATTTTCAATAATGTGACATAATCATTTTGTATTGTATATTAATATCAAATCACTATGTTGTACACCAGGAACTAATGCAGTGTTGTATGTCAGTTATATTTCAGAAAACAAACAAAAAAACAAACTCATAGAAAATGAGATCAGATTTATGTTTACCAGAAGAATAGGATGAAAGTGGTCAAAAGGTACAAACTTTCAGTTTTAAGATAAATAAGTGTTAGAAGTGTAAAAATTTTTCCTTTTCCTTTTATTTTGTATCTAAGGACAGTAATGCTAACTACTTTTATCTGGATCAATGAAATAGTATTACTTAATTTATATATTCATAAAATCTATAGCCAAATATGTGGGGGTAGTAGAGTGAGATATACACTAATCACATAGGAATTGGGTAAAAAATATAACTTAGAGCCATACTTTTTACTCAAACACTTTATTCTTGCTGAAGAATCTCCTTTTCTGCTTTTATTGCCCAGTTCTCTAATGCCTTGTGTCTAGTCTCCAGGGTGCACTACTCATAGTAAATTAATGTCCAAACCTACAGTTTCTAAATGTGGTAGCTGCTGCCTCTTTATTTGGATCTGTTTTAACATCTTTGAAAAAATGAAAGACAGACATTTGAAAAGATACTAGCTACATATTTATGTGGTCTTCCTAGAAGATAATACAGTCTTTTCAGCACTCACTGTAGGAAGCAAAGAGACAGCAGTGAAGTTAGCTATAAACTATATGTTAGGCATAAGACAAAATATGACATTTGTGTTTTTGTATAGAAATTCAATTTCAATATTGTTTTATATTGAATGGCTACTATTTTCCAAACGTCTTCTTAACCATTGATTGTTTCGTTCATAAGCTAATATAGACATAGGAAGTTAAAATGAGGAAGTCTACAAAAATAGAAGTGGGTATGTATTATACGATATCTGTTAAGATACTGCCTTCATAATTCTTTGCTCCAGGTATTAGGGCCCATTATTCAGATTACAAAGACAGGGCAGATGTCCAATCCTAGGAATTTATAACCAGTCAGTGTCAACTTGGGTGCATATCTGTGTTACTATGTCTGTGTACAGTATGTATAGGATGCATTATTGGAAACAATGGGAAAGACTGTAATTTGTTGGAATGTTAACATTCCCTGTGTTGACATTCATTCCCTCATTCCTTACACACAGGTGTACCCACATATACTAACACACATATATACTTATTTATACATTTATTTGTATATTTAAATATTTACTTAAATATATACTAAACATATATTTATACTTAGTTGCATGTATGATTCACATATACACATACATATGTATATTTTCAAAAGCATAGTTTTTATTGTCTAGAAAACTTAGTGAGCTTATTACTTTTACAAATATGTAGTTCCATTTGAAAGAACATTCATGTCTTGTGTCCCAGAATATTGGACTCCTAGGACAAGGCTAATTAAAATTTGACTACAAATAGACAGAATTAAGTCAGATAAGGCTCCAGTTACTCATCTCATATAAATTTTAAAGGAAGTTTTTTATAAAGAAATATAAACACCTCCCAAGTTTTAGAGAGAGTGAGGCAATCTGGCAGTGATATAGTCCTCCTCAGTTGGTTACCATAGTGACCTGATCTGAAAGAACAAGAATGTCACTGTCATGGATTCAGCACTGGCAGGAGAACCTCCAGATGTCTTGTCATTTTCCTTTACCTATCGTCACGTTCGTTCCCTTTCTTAAAGGACTCGAAGTGAGTTTTGGAATGATAAAGGTGGAACTAACTTGAAATTGGAGATGCAAGTTTTTATTAACATTTTCAGATCTGGATCTTTTAGGAAGAACCAAGCATTAAAATGGTTGTGCAAACCTTTTTCAAGGAAACCACTTAGTTTAGTCCATGACCCTATATGCTAAACTTTTAAAACAAGTTTCAAGGTATTTAACAACATTTATTTCTCATGTAAAAACACAACTGTTTCCTTAACAGTCATGTTCTATTTCATGAAACATGTCTTTCATATGTTTGGACTCAGGTGTACAATTGGGAAAAATTGTGCCAGGTCAACAACTTTACTTGACACCTGTATGTGTATTGATAACATACGGGGTAACTTGTTAGTATAAGACAGTAAAGAGGAATTTTTGAGAGAAAATCAGAAGGATAATCTTGCTGTGTAAGATAGACTCAACATTAGATACTGAGCATTGGGATGGAGAACCACAGTTTTGTACCTTCTGCCTTTACCTGGAGCAGCCATTCACACTGGGAAGTAAAAAGCTGTGTCAAAGAGGACTCTTCCTCTTTGACTGTAACTCCACATTTAACCCAGGGTTCTTAGAAAACAGGTGCTGAGACAAAGTTGACATATTATACTTATTTAAGGTAAGCAATCTCAAAAGACCCAGAATGAGGGAAGAAGGAACATGAGAAAGGGAAGGGAGAAAGAAAATCAAAGGTTGTTTCTTATCAAACTGACTTTATGGTCACAGAGAACACAGCTGGTCACTCAATCATACTGGATATCTTCAGATAAGGTAAATACATTTCCTGCATCTCAAAACAGTCTATGTGGGGAAGAAAAAGCAACCAATTTATATGCTAACTTCTTCATTTTCCCTTTCATTGATCAAAGATCACCCAACAGAACATTTACTCAACCACACAATCAGGATGTGGCTTACATCTGGGAAAACCAAAGCTTCTGTTTTCTCATGGTATCCGACCTGAGTGCTGAAGTTGGTGTGGCTCCTGCTACAATAGCTGTAATGAATTTCTTTCTTAAGCTTTGATTTGACCTCAGAGGGAGTCTAAACTTCAAGATATGATCGCTTGTAATTGCCTTAAAAATTTAGAGTGGGTTAGCTAAACCCACTACTATCACTGCTTCTGCAGCTGGTTCTAGGAAAATATTTAATATTCATCATCAATCTCCTTCAACTTCCATTCTTAATTGTACTACGATGACCCAGATCTTCATCATGAGATATATGAGCACTTATTTGCCTTGTGCATGTTGCTTCAGTTGCCCATTCACAGTTATCACTGGGCAGAGATACTCTAGGAGATAAGGTAATGAACTCTGTGTTGCAAACATTCCTCGCTTTCTAAATTATGTATTCACAACTACGTCTTCTCATAGTTATCAAGGTTGATTACAACAGCCAATAGAGAAATTCTTTTTCTGCCACCTGGCCTGTTGGCAGGAGGAGTCCAAAGTGGGCAGGTGGTACATACAGTCTTCAGTTCAGTGAAACCTGAGAGTATACTCTGATAGAAGTGTTGAAGTCTTTGTAACATGGACTTCAAATCTAGCAGATATACATTTGCAGAGATGGGAGGCGCAAATTCCACAAATGAGTGAATAGTGAGAGTGATAATAAGACGAGTCCACTCTATTTCATCCTTTATTCCTAGACCTGTAAGTTTTCATTATAAGGGAGATACTATGCTACAATGTCCATTTTGACATTATCCTAACCTTTCATTGTGATCTGTCCAAGCTGCAGATTCAGCTGAGATTTGCCTTTAGTATAGGCCCTTCCAATGCTCTATTAAATCTAGCTGTTTCCAGGTTAAGACATACGTGTTATATAACATAATCCTATAGTTCTTTTTTTTTTAATTGGAGTAAAATTGCTTTACAATGTTGTGTTAGTTTCTGCTGTACAATGAAGTGAATCAGCCATATGCATACCTATATCCCCTCCTTCTTGGACCTCCCTCCCCTCTTCCACTCCCCCCCATCTAGGTCATCACAGAGCACTGAGCTGAGCTCCCTGTGCTATACAGCAGGTTCCCACTAGCTATCTACTTTACACACAGTAGTGTATTTATGTAAAACCTAAACTCTCAGTTCGTCCCCCCCCCTCCCCTTCCCCTCCATGTCTCTATTCCTGCCCTACCAACAGGTTCATCTATACCATTTTTCTATATTCCACACATATGCGTTAATATACGATATTTGTTTTTCTCTTCCTGGCTTACTTCACTCTGTATGACAGACTCTATAGAACTACCATATGACCCAGCAATTCCACTACTGGGCGTATACCCTGAGAACACCATAATTCAAAAGGACACATGCACCCCAATGTTCGTTGCAGCTCTATTTACAGTAATCCTATAGTTCTGAGCCCACTGATCCTCTTCTGTCCTATAAATGTGTCTCTTGGTTCAAGTTCATATGTTGAACACCATTGACAAAATACATAGGTAAAGTCACTGTGGACAGAGAATTTATACTAATATCCAGGTCACATGTTGATTCTGTTAAGAATAAATCAACTCTCCTTGTAAGTGGAAAGTACGAAATTTTAACTAACTACTACTAGTACATGGCTGGTCTCTCCAAAATATGTTGTCTCAAGAGCCCAGCATCAGCCTCTACTACTAGCATATTGACCATGTCAAGAGCTAGACCAGCTGTAGTGAGATAACCTGTGCTGTTGACAACAATCATGACCCCATCCCTGCCACCATTTCCACTCTGCTTGTGGGTCCATGTCCACTCCAGGTTAAGCTGAAGAGAGAAGGTGACAACACCCCCAGGTTGAGTAATCCTGTCCATTTGGTTTTTGAGAGCCTCTTCTGTGCTGGATGACCTCTGATTGGCATTATATGAGAAACATAACAATCTGCATGTTCAGTTCCATAGATTCATTCACATAATTCTTTCCCAAGTACCAGACCTTAGATCAACCAGCCAGATTTATTTTTCATTTCCCCAGCACCACAAAATATCTGTACCTTAGTTTCCATCTCTCTTCATGTTATATGAACACATATACCATCTACTAGCAGCTCTGGTGATTGGAAGTATTTACCTTCAGGTTTATTCTCATGACAAACTTACATAGGGACAGCAATGTAGCAGATATCTTTGTCCAGCTTACTCTCACATTTCATGTCAATCCCTTTGTAAAGACTCATATCCTTTCTTCTTCCATCAGTTGATTGTTGGGGTCTTCCCATGAAACTGTATGTGTGGCATTGTTGCAAAAGACATTGGTGATATGAGAACTATGAATATGATCAGTTTATGATTATGAGACAACTGCTTTTTCATGTCTTCTGCACCTGATCAGGCTCCTTTTTGATTGTTCCACTACCATCATGCAATGGATTCCTACTGTGCCTGCCTAACATTATGCCCTGGGGAATTGAATGGCACATAGCTCATGATGGCTAGCCATGGCCAGCTCGTCAATTAGTGTACTATTATCAAGGGATCATTCTCTACATGGATACCAATAGCTCTTTGTAGAAAAGAAAAGAATTCTCTTCTGAGGAGGATATCACCTTGTTTCAGAACCCCAGGGGTCTATTTGGTGGCCTTCCTGACTCCACAGACCATTGTTATTCATCATGGATACATCTAACAAGACTGAATCTATTAAATCTTAAGTCCCAAGTGAGATAGCAGCTTTCCTACAGCCTGAACATTCTTAAGAGTTGTCGTGTACTGGGCCTCACTTGAAACTGGACAACTGTTGAAGTCACCCAAAAAACGAGGTGACAGAGTATAATAAAATCCCAAGTGCTGTGCCTCTTTCTTAGTGACGAGATGCAAGGTGCAGTCACTTGTCTTGTACCTTAAAGGGGATATCCTAGACCCCTAGGCTCCAAAAAAGTTCACAGGCCCTTCTTTTTTCTGTAATTTTTCTTTGTACCTCCTGTCATACCTGTGTCTTCCTAGGAAGTCTATGGAATTTGCCACTTTCTGCTCACACGTCTAGTTGGTACTATTCATTAATATAATGGGTCACCATAATGTTCTGCTGAATGATAATGATAAGAGGTTCAGGACCATATAATTACAGATAGCAGGGGAGTTAACCTAGATATTTGTTACACTGCTTTTCTTACCATGTAACTGCACAGTGCTTTCAATCACCTCTACTAATGAGGATTGAGAAGAAAGTTTTCCATGTATAAATAGCCTCATGCCAAGTGCCAAAATTTGTATAGATTAGTTTTAATAACAATACTGTTATTGTTACAAAATGACTATAATTGGTGCCACTACTTGAATATGTTTACATATTATTCACTATGATTCATTTCTCTGGCTTTTCTTTCATTTTTTTTTTTTTCTTGAAGATGCCAGATGAGAAAATTGAATCACGATGCTCTGTTGATTGCCATCCATGCATGTTCGAATTTGTGTTAGTGTTGATAATCTTTGTATACTTCCAGGGTTTCCATATCACTTCAGTTTTACTATGAAGAAAGGAACAATTCTAGATAACATTGCTCACTCCCACACCAAGCAAGTGTAAAGTCCTCTTGATCTCTCAGTCCCTTTCCTTTCAAGTTTATCTCATCACAAGTAAATATAGGTGAAAACTTTCATAATCGTGATGTCATGCATGTCAGGGAATTTTACCTCCACAGTTAACACAAGCTTCACAGCAAAATTTACCCGGATGTTGAGCAGACAACGTCTTTCCATTCATAGCAGAATGTCAATGACCCATTACTAAAAAGTGTGTGTTGATTTATTATGTCTTACGAGAGAAATGTTTCCACAAGTGGAGGAGATAGGAATTGAAAGGACAAGAATGTGTCCAAAGACTTTTACAATTCTGTAAATTTAAAAACACATTTGAAGCCAGAATTTTTCTTACTATTCTCTGCAGAACCTTTAGAGCCCCAGACACCCACTCTGAGGTCATGGAGGGGAGTGCCAGTGGTGGGAATAAGCAGGGCTCTCAGATATCCAATCACTTTTTGAAATGGAGCAGCTTCAGTGTATTGTTTTGAACATCAGATATTCTTAGATTTTATTATCTAAAAGAAAGTGTGTTTTTTAAACCACTGATCTGATCCAACTTTTTAATATTCACTTTGAGCAATAATACATGTATTCCAATCTAACTTTCAAAGCTTATATACCACAAAACTGTAATATATCCAATATTATCACATATTAACTATTTCCTCAAAAAATTATAGTGTTTTCCACTTCTTTTTATCTATATCTTTTGGAATAAAACCTAACCAGTTAAACCAAAAATCCTGAATTCCTGGGATGTGGTTGATATCTCCTGTCTTTCAGGCTATATCATATTGGTGAGGTAAAATTTCTGGTTATGTGTTTTCTATATTTTAGTATATCTCACATCTCATTTTTTCCTCTGATCATTTGAAAAAGTATGGGATCAAGTTTCACAGTACATAAAATACTTTTTCTGTTTCCCAGTAAAATTAATACTGTATTTTTAATGTTTCAAGGAGTTAGTTACAAATGAAAGTCAGGTACATGTTTCATTGTAATCTACCTGATAACATAAAAACTTGTTTTAGATAGGAAAACTGGACTGGAGTAAGCCATGGAAATAATGACTGTGTTTATATGCTTGTCCATATACAGCACACATTTCCACAAATCAGTGAGATATTCTCTTGTCAAAGATATGCATAAGGATCTCTATAAAACTAAGCAAAATGTGAATGATGTTGAATTCAAATTTGCAAGACTGACAAAACAGTTTAGAATGATATGTCACTGAATATGGGACAAGTAGGACAAGAGAGAAAGTATCTAAATTAGACAGACAGTGAAGTAAGTAACTAACTCCAAAGCTAGGATAAAAATAAGTAGAATCGAAAGCTTTGTAGAAACAAAATTGAAATGGGCAGAAGAACAAATGGAATCTGACATTATGACTTTCTATGGCCTAGATGTCTGTGACTGGAAATATCAAAAGGTATAAAGATATATATAAAATCTGAGTGAAAAATAAAATGGCTGAGCTTGGAATTGCTGGAAAGCAAATCATTATAAAACAAAACAGTTAACATGTCTGAGTGTCCTGGTGATTTTCCATTGTCTTTTAAAATCCAGTAGAAATTTTGAGAGGAAAAGTAACTGAGATAAAAGTCACATGTCACTTAAATTTCAGTTTTAACTTTATGACACAGCTACATAACCTTGGGTAAGCCACTTAACTTCTCAGATCTTAGAGTTCTTTTGTTTATGATAAAGCTATTGGGCAAAATGGTAAAGGACTTTTCTGTTTTTATTTATCATCACTTAAAAAAATTAATATTTTAAGGAATCTAGGAAAGGCTTCTAGGTTTGATTCTAGCTCCACCATTTGCTAAGAGTATCTTAAATTTTCTCTGCCTCAGCATCCTTATGCATCAGTTGTGGTCACTATATGGAAAAAAAAAAATGAAATAATGCATGAAAAGCATTTTCCATAAAGCCTATTGGAAAAGCATTCAATATATGTCAGTAAAAGTTGATTTACCAAGAAGTTAATATAGCTTGAGTTTCAGGATCTTTATTTACTGGGGTTCCTTTCAATATTCTATACCTGATTTTGAATTAAAATGTATTATTTTTAAAGTGTACCCCAAACATTCAATAGGCCTCAAAACTAAAAAGTAGCAATTAGTACTTTTTATTAGATATTTTAAAATATCTAAAACATTTATTGATTCAATTATTTACAAAATAATAATAATCTTAAGAAGGTTGGTGTAGCTAAAAATTAATCAAATTTATCATCTAAAATAGAATTAACAGAGTATATGGTTTATAAAATTATTATATCATAAAACTGACACTGATTTCAAGGATGTCACTGCCTTTAAAGGAACTTGATGACTTGACAAATACATCTGGTCAGCATGGCAACATGAGTCCATTTTCTCTTTTCAGACACTAGATGATGGTTACTACTGGAAAAATACAAGACTATGAAAGAAGGAATTTTTATCTGTGCTGGGTAATTTTAAAAAAAGATCAAGTTTTTCTAATGAGCTACATTTCTGAAGAAAAAGGAAAAACTGTATTCATCCTTGAGTTTAAGGTTAACAATTCTGTTCATCTCTTATGCCTGAATTACTGGGTGTTTGTTGTGATGAAAGATAAAAATAAGCTTCGTATGCTCTTAAATTCCTGCTTTTCTCCCACCTGAAAACTTCTTAGAGCAGAATTCAGAGACCTTAATTCTCTGGGGAAATTAAACACGATATTGCTCAGATAAGGAAACCCAAAGGAGCATACAGAGCAAAAGGCCAATCCAGGAGATACCTCTGTAAAGCAGAACAGCCAGAGTGCAGACTGTGATAGGAAAGGTTCTGATTCCATCCTCCCTACTTCCTGGAGGTATGACCATGAGAAGGATTTGACTTCCCTGAACCTCAGGGCAGTTTTTTTTGTTTGTTTAGTTTTGTTTTGTTTTTGTCAAACAGTGATGCTTCCTACTCTACCTAACTCAGAGAATTTACCGTCAATATTACAAGAGGCTGTGAGCCACACCTTTTTATTATGAGAATCTCTACAAATAAAAGATTAAATAGCTACTATAGAATAGTCTAAAGCTTACTTCTTATTGAATAGTATTGATAGGTTTATTTTTTCAATACACCAGTGGAAAAAAACCCTTTCCACTTTTAAATATTCACTATAATATAATTTGAAGCCTTGGATATTGGATAATATCATAATATGAGTTCATTGTACATGTATTGTCCAAGTTACTTAATTGGTACTGGCTCTGCCATTAGCTGTGTAATCTTGGAAAGTTATTGAAAATGCCTGTCCTTTTCATTTCTTCGTCTATAAAATCAGATAAATAATAGTGCTAGATGTGCAGAATAGATTTCTAAATTTAAGGAGGTTCCTGTCCTATGGTAAATACATTGTAAGATTTTATTCTATTATTATGCTACACCATAATGCTAAGAGTTCTATGTAATGCACAGACAAAATTTTACCAATAATGGAAATAAAAAAGAACATAAATATCCACAATTTCAATATTCCAACAAAATGGGATATTTCTACTTTTTCATGTTTTTCCAGTTCTTGTTTACATCATGGAGAATTTTGATAGTATTACAATCTAAAGCTTTATAGTTATATAACTTAACATTATATTATAAGCATTTTCTATATTTCCTCTTAATATCCATACCTCTGTTTAATGGATATAACATTTCACCCAGTATAATACAGTCAAATTATTTCATCATTGTTTGAAATTCAGGTTTTATATATATATGTAATGAGATTAACATAGTGTAGGAGACAAAAAAACTCAGTGAATGTTAACCATTAATTTTATTTTATTATCACTATTAATAATACATTGTACTTATTAAAATAATAATTAATATATTTATTTTTCATTTCTTTATATTATTGCCTTATACAAATTTATAAGACTGTGATTATTATGTCAAATAATAACATTTTTAAGAAGCCTGAGATACATTGTCACACTGTTTTTTAGAAGAGTTTTACTCATTCAGATGTCAAAAGGAATATATGTGTGTATGTTTCATATAACTCCCAGAATTGGGTTTATCATTGATTTGTCATTAATTTTAATTTTTGATAATTTATAAATAAAAATAAGATATCATTTTATTGTACCTACTCTCAGAAATTATTAAACTTGCTTTTAAAAAATAATTAATAGACTTATTTCTTAGATTATAGGTTTACATGAAACTTGAACAGAAAACACCGAAAGTTCTAATATAGTTCCTACCTTACCAACAGTTTCCCCTATTTTTAACATCTTGCATTGGTGTGGTACATTTGTCATAGCTGAGGGACCAATATTGATGCATGATTATTGAGTCCACAGTTTACATTACTGTTCACTCATTTTGTTTTACAGTTCTGTGGGTTTTGCTAAATGCAATGGTATGTATCTACCATTATCTTACCTTACAGAATAGTTGCACTGTCCTAAAAATTTAGTGTTCCACTTCCCTTCCCTTCCCCCAACCCCTGCCCACCAGTGATATTTTACTGTCCCATATATATTTATATATATGGCTCTCTTCTTTTGGTTATTCTTTTTGTTTTTGTCTTATGGTATTTCATATGTAGTTTCCTCAATGATATTGTTATTTTTAAACAATTTAATATAAAAAGTATATACTGTAAAATTCACCCATTTAAGTCTACAATTAAATGATTTTTAGTAAATTTAGCAAGTTGTGCAGCCATCACCAACATTCAGTTTTAGAACATTTCAACAACCCAAATGCTTGTTTAAAATGAATCTTGCCTGACCTTTCCCACTCCAAACAACCATTATCTGTCTCTTTAGATTTGCCTTTTCCAGACATTTCATATGAATTTAATTATACAATATATGTTATTTCATGTCTGGCTTCTTTCATTTGGTATGATATCTCAGAGATTTGCCGTTTGTCCATGTGGTAACATGTATGACTATTCCATTTATTTTTGTTGCTGAATAGTATTTCCTTGTATAGATATCCATTCACCATTTGGATTGGTTTTTTTTTTTTTTTTTTTTTTTTTTTTTTTTTTTTTTTTTTTTTTTTTTTTTTTTTTTTTTTTTTTTTTTTTTTTTTTGTATTATGACAAATGCTGTTATGACTATTTAATTACTTTTACACAAGTTTTTGTACAGTGAAGATTAACTTGGATTTTGGTAAAATAAATAAGGACTACAGTAAGACAACCTTTAAAAATGGTGATTTTATATAGTAAGTTATGGTTTGTTCAGGTATTTATTAATGGGCTGGATGTCTACTATATGACTATGATGCTAACTCAGACACGTTTATTAACTATGCAAGTTAATAGTAAAAAAATTGTGCTATTTTGGCAGGAACGAGGAAAATGATGAGAAAAATTTCCTTTCCTTTTTTTTTTTTTTCGAAAATTTATTTTATTGAAGTTTAGTTGATTACAATGTTGTGTTCATTTCTTCAATACAGCAAAATGATTCAGTTACACACATATATACGTTCTTTTTCATATTCTTTTCCATTATGGTTTATCACAGGATATTGAATATAGTTCCCTGTGCTACACAGTAGGACTTTGTCCTTATAGTGTTCTGTAGGGAGTAAATGGATTAATGTTTTAAAGCACAAAGCATGGTGCTTGGCTCTTTTTTTTTTTTTTTAACATCTTTATTGGGGTATAATTGCTTCACAATGGTTTTTTAGTTTCTGCTTTACAACAAAATGAATCAGTTATACATATACATATGTTCCCATATCTCTTACCTCTTGTGTCTCCCTCCCTCCCACCCTACCTATCCCACCCCTCCAGGCGGTCACAAAGCACCGAGCCGATATCCCTGTGCCATGCGGCTGCTTCCCACTAGCTATCTACCTTACGTTTGTTAGTGTATATATGTCCATGCCTCTCTCTCGCCCTGTCACAGCTTACCCTTCCCCCTCCCCATATCCTCAAGTCCGTTCTCCAGTAGGTCTGTGTCTTTATTCCTGTCATACCCCTAGGTTCTTCATGACATTTTTTATTCTTAAAATCCATATATATGTGTTAGCATATGGTATTTGTCTTTTTCTTTCTGACTTACTTCACTCTGTATGACAGACTCTAGGTCTATCCACCTCATTACAAATAGCTCAATTTCGTTTATTTTTATGGCTGAGTAATATTCCATTGTATATATGTGGCACATCTTCTTTATCCATTCATCCGATGATGGACACTTAGGTTGTTTCCATCTCCAGGCTATTGTAAATAGAGCTGCAATGAACATTTTGGTACATGACTCTTTCAATTTTGGTTTTCTCAGGGTATATGCCCAGTAATGGGATTGCTGGGTCATATGGTAGTTCTATTTGTAGATTTTTAAGAAACCTCCATACTGTTCTCCATAGTGGCTGTACCAATTCACATTCCCACCAGCAGTGCAAGAGTGTTCCCTTTTCTCTACACGCTCTCCAGCATTTATTGTTTCTATATTTTTGATGACGGCCATTCTGACTGGTGTGAGATGATATCTCATTGTAGTTTTGATTTGCATTTCTCTAATGATTAATGATGTTGAGCATGCTTTCATGTGTTTGTTGGCAGTCTGTATATCTTCTTTGGATAAATGTCTATTTAGGTCTTCTGTCCATTTTTGGATAGGGTTGTTTGTTTTTTTGTTATTGAGCTGCTTGTAAATTTTGGAGATTAATCCTTTGGCAGTTGCTTCATTTCAAAATATTTTCTCCCGTTCAGAGGGTTGTCTTTTGGTCTTGATTATGGTTTCCTTTGCTGTGCAAAAGCTTTGAAGATTCATTAGGTCCCATTTGTTTATTTATTTTTTCTATTTCCATTTCTCTAGGAGGTGGGTCAGAAAGGATCTTGATGTGATTTATGTCACAGAGTGTTCTGCCTATGTTTTCCTCTAAGAGTTTGATAGTTTCTGGCCTTACATTTAGGTCTTTAATCCATTTTGAACTTATTTTTGTGTATGGTGTTAGGGAGTGATCTAATCTCATACTTTTACATGTACCTGTCCAGTTTTCCCAGCACCACTTATTGAAGAGGCTGTCCTTTCTCCACTGTACATTCCTGCCACCTTTATCAAAGAGAAGGTGTCCATATGTGCATGGGTTTATCTCTGGGCTTTCTATCCTATTCCATTGATCTATCTTTCTGTTTTTGTGCCAGTACCATACTGTCTTGATTACTGTAGCTTTGTAGTATAGTCTGAAGTCAGGCAGCCTGATTCCTCCAGCTCCATTTTTTGTTCTCAAGATTGCTTTGGCTATTCGGGGTCTTTTGTGTTTCCATACAAATTGTGAAATTTTTTGTTCTAGTTCTGTGAAAAATGCCAGTGGTAGTTTGATAGGGATTGCATTGAATCTATAGATTGCTTTGGGTAGTAGAGTCATTTTCACAATGTTGATTCTTCCAATCCAAGAACATGGTATATCTCTCCATCTGTTTGTATCATCTTTAATTTCTTTCATCAGTGTCTTATAATTTTCTGCATACAGGTCTTTTGTCTCCTTAGGTAGGTTTATTCCTAGATATTTTATTCTTTTTGTTGCAATGGTAAATGGGAGTGTTTTCTTGATTTCACTTTCAGATTTTTCATCATTAGTATATAGGAATGCCAGAGATTTCTGTGCATTAATTTTGTATCCTGCTACTTTACCAAATTCATTGATTAGCTCTAGTAGTTTTCTGGTAGCATCTTTAGGATTCTCTATGTATAGTATCATGTCATCTGCAAACAGTGACAGCTTTACTTCTTCTTTTCCGATTTGGATTCCTTTTATTTCCTTTTCTTCTCTGATTGCTGTGGCTAAAACTTCCAAAACTATGTTGAATAAGAGTGGTGAGAGTGGGCAACCTTGTCTTGTTCCTGACCTTAGTGGAAATGCTTTCAGTTTTTCGCCATTGAGGATGATGTTGGCTGTGGGCTTGTCATATACGGCCTTTATTATATTGAGGAAAGTTCCCTCTACACCTACTTTCTGCAGGGTTTTTATCATAAATGGGTGTTGAATTTTGTCAAAAGCTTTCTCTGCATCTATTGAGATGATCATATGGTTTTTCTCCTTCAATTTGTTAATATGGTTAATCACATTGATAGATTTGCGTATATTGAAGAATCCTTGCATTCCTGGAATAAACCCCACTTGATCATGGTGTATGATCCTTTTAATGTGCTGTTGGATTCTGTTTGCTAGTATTTTGTTGAGGATTTTTGCATCTATGTTCATCAGTGATATTGGCCTGTAGTTTTCTTTCTTTGTGACATCTTTGTCTGGTTTTGGTATCAAGGTGATGGTGGCCTCATAGAAGAAATTTGGGAGTGTTCCACCCTCTGCTATACTTTGGAAGAGTTTGAGGAGGATAGGTGTTAGCTCTTCTCTAAATGTTTGATAGAATTCGCCTGTGAAGCCATCTGGTCCTGGGCTTTTGTTTGTTGGAAGATTTTTAATCACAGTTTCAATTTCAGTGTTTGTGATTGGTCTGTTCATATTTTCTATTTCTTCCTGATTCAGTCTTGGCAGTTTGTGCATTTCTAAGAATTTGTCCATTTCTTCCAGATTGTCCATTTTATTGGCATAGAGTTGCTTGTAGTAATCCCTCATGATTTTTTGTATTTCTGCAGTGTCAGTTGTTACTTCTCCTTTTTCATTTCTGATTCTATTGATTTGAGTCTTCTCCCTTATTTTCTTGATGAGTCTGGCTAATTGGTTTATCTATTTTGTTTATCTTCTCAAAGAACCAGCTTTTAGTTTTATTGATCCTTGCTATTGTTTCCTTCATTTCTTTTTCATTTATTTCTGATCTGACTTTTATGATTTCTTTCCTTCTGCTAGTTTGGGGTATTTTTATTCTTCTTTCTCTAATTGCTTGAGGTGCAAGGTTAGGTTGTTTATTTGAGATGTTTCCTGCTTCTTAAGGTGGGCTTGTATTACTATCAACTTCCCCATTAGAACTGCTTTTGCTGCATCCCATAGGTTTTGGGTCATTGTGTTTCCATTGCCATTTGTTTCTAGGTATTTTTTTATTTCCTCTTTGATTTCTTCAGTGATCACTTCGTTATTAAGTAGTGTATTGTTTAGCCTCCATGTGTTTGTATTTTTTACAGATCGTTTCCTGTAATTGATATCTAGTCTCATGGCATTGTGGTCAGAAAAGATGCTTGATACAATTTCAATTTTGTTAAATTTACAAAGGCTTGATTTGTGATCCAAGATATGATCAGTCCTGGAGAATGTTCCATGAGCACTTGAGAAAAATGTGTATTCTGTTGTTTTTGGATGGAGTGTCCTATAAATATCAATTAAGTCCATCTTGTTTAATGTATCATTTAAAGCTTGTGTTTCCTTATTTATTTTCATTTTGGATGATCTGTCCATTGGTGAAAGTGGGGTGTTAAAGTCCCCTACTATGATTGTGTTACTGTCGATTTCCCCTTTTATGGCTGTTAGTATTTTCCTTATGTATTGAGGTGCTCCTATGTTGGGTGCATAAATATTTACAATTGTTATATCTTCTTCCTAGATCGATCCCTTGATCATTATGTAGTGTCCTTCTTTGTCTCTTCTAATAGTCTTTATTTAGAAGTCTATTTTGTCTGATATGAGAATTGCTACTCCAGCTTTCTTTTGGTTTCCATTTGCATGGAATATCTTTTTCCATCCTCTTACTTTCAGTCTATATGTGTCTCTAGGTCTAAAGTGGGTCTCTTGTAGACAGCATATATAAGGGTCTTGTTTTTGTATCCATTCAGCTAATCTGTGTCTTTTGGTGGGAGCATTTAGTCCATTTACATTTAAGGTAATTATCGATATGTATGTTCCTAGTCCCATTTTCTAAATTGTTTTGGGTTCATTATTATAGGTATTTTCCTTCTCTTGTGTTTCTTATCTAAGAAGTTCCTTTAGCATTTGTTGTAAAGCTGGTTTGGTGGTGCTGAACTCTCTCAGCTTTTGCTTGTCTGTAAAGGTTTTAATTTCTCCATCAAATCTGAATGAGATCCTTGCTGGGTAGAGTAATCTTGGTTGCAGGTTTTTCTCCTTCATCACTTTCAGTATGTCCTGCCACTCCCTTCTGGCTTGTAGAGTTTCTGCTGAGAGATCAGCTGTTAACCTTATGGGGATTCCCTTGTGTGTTATTTGTTGTTTTTCCCTTGCTGCTTTTAATATGCTTTCTTTGTATTTAGTTTTTGACAGTTTGATTAATATGTGTCTTGGCGTATTTCTCCTTGAATTTATCCTGTATGGGACTCTCTGTGCTTCCTGGACTTGATTAACTATTTCCTTTCCCATATTAGGGAAGTTTTCAACTATAATCTCTTCAAATATTTTCTCAGTCCCTTTCTTTTTCTCTTCTTCTTCTGGAACCCCTATAATTCGAATGTTGGTGCATTTAATGTTGTCCCAGAGGTCTCTGAGACTGTCCTCAGTTCTTTTCATTCTTTTTTCTTTATTCTGCTCTGCAGTTGTTATTTCCACTATTTTATCTTCCAGGTCACTTATCCATTCTTCTAACTCAGTTTTTCTGCTATTGTTCCCATCTAGAGTACTTTTAATTTCATTTATTGTGTTGTTCATTGTTGCTTGTTTCATCTTTATTTCTTCTAGGTCCTTGTTAAATGTTTCTTGCATTTTGTCCATTCTATTTCCAAGATTTTGGATCATCTTTACTATCATTACTCTGAATTATTTTCAGGTAGACTGCCTATTTCCTCTTCATTTGTTAGGGCTGGTGCATTTTTATCTTGCTCCTTCATCTGCTGTGTGTTTTTCTGTCTTCTCATTTTGCTTATCTTACTGTGTTTGGGGTCTCCTTTTTGCAGCCTGCACGTTCGTAGTTCCCGTTGTTTTTGATGTCTGTCTCCAGTGGCTAAGGTTGGTTCTGTGGGTTGTGTAGGCTTCCTGGTGGAGGGGACTAGTGCCTGTGTTGTGGTGGATGAGGCTGGATCTTGTCTCTCTAGTGGGCAGGTCCACGTCTGGTAGTATGTTTTGGGGTGTCTGTGGACTTATTATGATTTTAGGCAGCCTCTCTCCTAATGGGTGGGGTTGTGTTCCTGTTTTGCTATTTGTGTGGCATAGGTTGTCCAGCACTGTAGCTTGCCGGTCGTTGAGTGAAGCTGGGTGCTGGTGTTAAGATGGAGGTTTCTGGGAGATTTTCGCCATTTGATATTATGTGGGGCTGGGAGGTCTCTTGTTGACCAGTGTCCTGAAGTTGGCTCTCCCACTTCAGAGGCTGACTCCTGGCTCGAGCACCAAGGAGCAAGAGCCTTTCATCCACTCGGCTCAGAATAAAAGGGAGAGAAAGTAGAGAGAATTAGTAGAAGAAAGAAAGAAAGAAAGAAAGAAAGAAAGAAAGAAAGAAAGAAAGCAAGAAAGAAAGAAAGCAAGAAAGAAAGAAAGAAAGAAAGAAAGGAAGGAAGGAAGGAAGGAAGGAAGGAAGGAAGGAAGGAGGAAAGAAAGAAAAGAAAAGAAAAGAAAAGGCAAGATGGAAAGAAAGGGAGGGAGGAAGGAAGGAAGGAGGGAAGGACAGAAAAAAGAAAGAAGAAACAGTAAAATAAAATAAAGTGTAATAAAGTTATTGAATTAAAAAATAATTATTAAAAAAAAGGGACAGATAGAACCTTAGGACAAATGTTGGAAGCAAAGCTATACAGACAAAATCTTACACAGAAGCATACACATACACCCTCACAAAAAGAGGTAAAGGGGAAAAAATCATAATCTTGCTCTCAAACTCCACCTCCTCAATTTGGGATGATTCGTTGTCAAAAGGAGAGAAGGAAGGAAGAAAGGAAGGAAGGAAGGAAGGAAGGAAGGAAAGAAGAAAGAAAGAAAGAAAGAAAGAAAGAAAGAAAGAAAGAAAGAAAGGGAGAAAGAATAAAGTTATTAAAATTAAAATTAATTATTAAGAAAAAAATTTTTTAAAAATGGACGGATAGAACCCTAGGACAAATGGTGGAAGAAAAGCTATACAGACAAGATCTCACACAGAAGCATACACATACACATTCACAAAAAGGAAAAGGGGAAAAAGTCATAGATCTTGCTCTCGAAGTCCACCTCCTCAATTTGGGATGATTCGTTGTCTATTCATGTATTCCACAGATGCAGGGTACATTAAGTTGATTGTGGAGCTTTAATCCGCTGTTTCTGAGGCTGCTGGGAGAGATTTCCATTTCTCTTCTTTGTTCTCACAGCTCCCAGCGGCTCAGCTTTAGATTTGGCCCTGCCTCTGCGTGTAGGTCGCTGGAGGGCGTCTGTTTTTTGCTCAGACAGGACGGGGTTAAAAGAGCCGCTGATTCGGGGGCTCTGGCGCACTCAGGCCAGGGGGGAGGGAGGGGCACGGCGTGCGGGGTGGGCCTGCGGCGGCAGAAGTCGGCGTGACATTGCACCAGCCTGAGGCGCGCCGTGCGTTCTCCTGGGGGAGTTGTCCCTGGATCCCGGGAACCTGGCAGTGGCGGGCTGCACAGGCTCCCCGGAAGAGGGGTGTGGATAGTGACCTGTGCTCGTACACAGGCCCCTTGGTGGCGGCGGCAGCAGCCTTAGCGTCTCCCTCCCATCTCTGCGGTCCGCGCTTTTAGCTGCGGCTCGCGCGCGTCTCTGGAGCTCCTTTAAACAGCGCTCTTAAACCCCTCTCCTCGCGCACCAGGGAACAAAGAGGGAAGAAAAAGTCTCTTGCTATGTTCAAGCCGCCAACCCCAGTCCTCTCCCTGCTATCCAACCGAAACCCGAGCATCAGCTCGCAGCCCCGCCCGCTCTGGCGGGTGAGCAGACAAGCCTCTCGGGCTGGTGGGTGCCGGTCGGCACCGATCCTCTGTGCGGGGATCTCCCCGCTTTGCCCTCCGCACCCTTGTTGCTGTGCTCCCCTCCGCCTCCTGCAGTCTCTGCCCGCGAAGGGGCTTCCTAGTGTGTGGAGACCTTTCCTCCTTCACAGCTCCCTCCCACTGGTGCAGGTGCTGTCCCTATTCTTTTGTCTCTGTTTTTTCTTTTTTTCTTTTGCCCTACCCAGGTATGTGGGGAGTTTCTTGCCTTTTGGGAGGTCTGAGGTCTTCTGCCAGCATTCAGTAGGTGTTCTGTAGGAGTTGTTCCACGTGTAGATGTATTTCTGTTATATCTGTGGGGAGGAAGGTGATCTCCACGTCTTACTCCTCCGCCATCTTCCCAGCACCCCCCTCCTTTCCTTAAAAGTTGTTGATAGAAGTTTACAAATCATAAGAACCAATATTTTGTAAACTTTCCATACTCACCTTGTGAGAATATACACTTATCAACTGCTGGAAGGCAGCATTCCTTATGTTACCTAAGCCATCAAAACAAGGTGGGAGCGATAAAAGGAATAGAGAAACATTTTCTTGCTTCTGCCATTTGAATGGAAGAAAAGTTGAGGAGGCTAGTTAAGGTGCTGAGATTTTTTTTTTTTTTTTTTTCCTTGCGTTATGCGGGCCTCTCACTGTTGTGGCCTCTCCCATTTGCGGAGCACAGGCTCCGGACGCGCAGGCTCAGCGGCCATGGCTCACGGGCCCAGCCGCTCCGCGGCATGTGGGATCTTCCCGAAACGGGGCACGAACCCGCGTCTCCTGCATCGGCAGGCGGACTCTCAAGCACTGCGCCACCAGGGAAGCCCGGTGCTGAGATTTTTAATGATACGTTATCGAACACTATACATGTGAAAATATATATTTCAGTTATAGTCTAAAATTTTTATTCCATTTTTCGTATAAACTTTAGTCTTTTATGTGGAAAGCATCAACAATAAAACCATACTTTAAAGGAATGAAATAGCATACATAGTATTTTTTCCATACGAAAAATATTATTACATATGTTTATGTTGTTGCAAAATAAAAATGAACACACACACACACACACAAACAAAAAATCTTCATGCTCGTGAAATATCCCAGTGGAGTATTGCAGAAAACATAAAATATTAATAGCTCTTATTTTTGTTTTCAATTTCAGAGACCATCTTTGTTCTGGGAATTTATGAGCTTTTATATTAATTACTTTCCAGGTAATTTTCATAACTACTCTTATAAAGGACTCGAAAAAGCCCAATTACATTGTGAACTTTTAAGAAATATTTCTTCGCTAATACAGTTCATGACTTTGTGATCATTAAATGTTAAGTAAATATCACTCATGGTATCTAAGACCCAAATAACTGTGGAGGTTTGTATGCTCAGTTATTACCCCGTATATATAGCTGTTTGCCCTCCATTTCAACTAGCTAAGAAATTAAAAGTACATCTTTGGGTAGATACTCGTTCCTACACACAACTTCTACACTTAAACATAGTTTAAGAGTCCGGATGGAATATGTTCTAATGTGTGGAAGCATAATCTCCAAATATCAGTGGCTTCAAGTACATATTTTCTTCCTGCTCTTGCTAGATGGCTTAGAAATCTGCACTACACACTCGTGGATCCTGGCAAAAATGCTCTGACATCTCAATTTTTGCCTGAGGTGTCCATACAGAAGGGGGAGTGAGAACTGGAAATGTTCTCACAGTCACACTTCGTGGCCATAACTTTCTAGATGACCACAACCAAATTCGAAAGGTGGGGAAGTTGAATCCTTTATGTACACAGAAGCAGAGGGAAACTGAATAATGATGAATATCATTGATTTTATTCCTCTTAATTGACAAACTGTACCTTTCTTATTTTCTACAATTGGATTTGTGTGATATTATTAAGAGAAAACAATAAGAAATTGATGACTTCATGCTTGTCAAGTCACTCCAAGTGGTAAACAAGATTTAATTGTGCTGCCATTTGTAGCCACCTCATTTACTAAATTCTCATTCTCTCAACTTATGCTTTAGTAGTTACTACATGGTGACTGAAATTTATTAGTAAGTATGACAAGCACAAAATATATGTCAACTATTTCTAATCATCCTTTGCAATTAAAATGGATTTTGAAACAAATACAACATATGTTCTAAAAACCACATGTTAAAAAGCATGATGTATTCATTAAGTCCTTTCTTCAGTCTTCAACCATATATTAGCAAGTATCTATTCTAGTAACTATATTGTAAGATGCTGACAAAACAAAGATGTGAAGAAATCAGATGTTATCTTTGTCACTAATGGACTACATGAGTGAGGGAAATGTTGGAATTAATCAAATAACCATTGAATGCAGTGGAATGGAGGCCAGAAGAGACCTCCTGAAGAAATATTTGTTAGTATCTAGTGTATGATGAGAAATTAACCAGAGAAAGAAGGTGGGAGAAAGATTTTCTTTGACCCTGTTGCAGAAAGAAATACTATGAATTTAATAAAAATGGAAAAAAAACATTGTGGGTGGAGGGTAGAGAGCAAAAGGGATTTTGGAGCTTAAGCTAAGTTGAAAATGGTTACAATGGAAAAGTGATTGGATTCCAAAGACTTGGTAATAATTGAACTGGGGGCTAAAAGCCAAGAATCATTCCTAGGTGTAGTGGAAGGTGAATTGGTCTTAGATTCAGATAGACTTTGATCCACGATTTTCTAGCTCTTTTACCCTAGACAAATGTGCTAACCTCTGGAGCACCAATTTTCTCATGGACATGATGGTGATGACATTTACCTTACATGACTATTGTTAACACGACAGAGAATGTCTGATGTGTGCAGCCCATTCCAGACTGGGTTAATTTGAGATCTCCAAAATACAGACACCAAAGTGGGATATGACTTACAAGAAATGTACGGAGGAAGACACTGGTGAATGATAAAGGGGAGCGAGATAATAAAGACAGAGAGAGACTGCAGACTATGATGTCTAACACATATTCAGGAGAAAGGGAAAAAAGGAGAACTGAGTAGAAAGAATCTCAGACTACAATTCAGTTCCAAGAAACATTCAGCCAGATTGATGGTAGTCCTGGAGCCAATATTTCCCCATAGAGGAGTCCATGACTTTCAGGAATAGACTTACATTAGCACCTTCACAGTAACTGCAGTCTTAACACAAACATGATGGTGAATCCAGAGAAGCAGGAGCTTGGACGTCAGTCAAGCATGCTATCTACAACAGGAGATTTGAATTACTATTTTCATGGCTGTCACTATTCATTCCTTGCACCACATAAATTTAATTTACTCCACAAATTTAGGGAGTTGCTTCTCTATGGTTCCCATGAGCGTGTCTTTTGAAGGAGAAGCCTAGAAGACTAAGGTCTGTAGGACAAAATACTCCTCTCTTTGCTAAAGTTGGTCACAAGGCCCCAACTGGTACTCATTTATCTCTCCTTCATTATCTATTTCTAAATCTTTCACACCTTAACCCTTAGCTATCTCCTTGGCAGAACTTGGTGGCTTACATGGTCCTGTGACTCAAACCTTCATTACTGAAGTGTCTGAGCTGTTGGAAATATGTCTTTTTCAAGCTAATGTTGCTGCACATGTCTTTGCACAGTTCCTGTTGGGTAAGGTAATATGAAGGGGTACCCATGGGAATCACATGGGTTCCATATTTATTCTTTCTTGTCCCCATTGTGTAAAATTATTCACAGCTTCTCCTTGTGATCGAGGTCCATTACTCTTGTCATGATGGAAACTCTTCCTACTTGTCCCTGGACACAAGGACTCTAAAGTGTTTTAGCAACAGCTATAGATTGCAGTCTACTAGAGCATTTGCTGTATTCCCTGGCAAAAGTACATTCTTCTGGGGATCAGGACTTTCAACCATGTAAACTTGAGAGCAAGAAATACACACCCCTCAGTAGGTCATTATGAGTGATGGTAAGTGGAGGCACTTCTGCTTCCACTCATTGGTTGCTGGACCTACGTATTTGTTCTTTGTGGATATCATCATAGGAAAGTCTCTAAGTTAATGCATCACACTGTATCCTGAAGTATGTCATCCCGTTCTTTCAGAAAGTTGTCTCTGAGTTGGCACTTTAGCTGTGCCATTCTGATTCTCTGTAAAGCCAACCATTTCGGGATGGTACAATATTTTATTCTACTGATAGATCCCATGATCCCATGGTCATGGATGCACTCACCTTCTTCAGCATGAAGTATTATCTGACCAGATGCTATGTTTTGTTCTTTACATCCTGTGGAGCAGACATCTCATAAGACCACAAACAGTGCTACTAGTTAAGGATCTGTGGGCAGGAAAGGGAAAGGCATTCAATAGAATAGTCATCCATTCTCTGTATATTAACGGTTGGCCCTCCTAGTACAGAATGTGTCCTACAATAGCCCTATTTTCTGCCACCATGACCACTTTGCTCATGTGCTCATTGTGCCAGTCCAGAGTAAAAAACGGTGATGGCTTGCTAGTATTTATGAGTCAAGTCATTTTGCTAACTTCATTATTCAATGCCTCTTGTTTTCTGAGTGATTCCTGGTGGCCATCAGTGTATGACAAAAATTTTAACTCTTTGTGCCCAATGCTAATAATGTCCATCTACATACTTCAGTCCTAGATATCCTTGTTGTCAGTATTCCATGTTTTTTACTTTCAGGCCCTGATATGACAACCAAGCCACTGACCATTGCCCAAGAATCTATATCTATATCTATATCATCTTTATCTCTCATGTCCTCTCATTGGACTACTTCCCATTCTACATAAAGTAAATGAACAATGCAATGCTTGCAGCTCCACCTACTGGGAAGATTACCATTCTCCATTATCTTTTTTTAATTAATTAATTATATTTTGCTGCACTGGATGTTCGTTGCTGCATGAGGGCTTTCTCCAGTTGTGGCGAACAGGGGCTACTCTTCTCTGCGGTGCTCAGTCTTCTCATTATAGTGGCTTCTCTTGTTGCAGAGCACGGGCTCTAGGCATGCGGGCTTCAGTAGTCGTGGCTCGCGGGCTCTATAGTGCAGGCTCAGTAGTTGTGGCATATGGGCTTAGTTGCCCTGCAGCATGTGGGATCTTCCCAGATCAGGGATCGAACCCATGTCCCCTGTATTGGCAGGCAGATTCCCAACCACTACACCACCAGGGAAATCCCTCCATTATCTTTCAAGGGTACTATTCTTTTTTAAATTTGCACCCACATAGCAAGCTACACCATCTGTAACCAATTTTGTTCATTTCTCTCTCCTTTGGCTGTTTATACTGAGATACTACTAACTGCAGTAGTCCACTTATTCTCCAGATCCCTCCACCTCTACAGAGACCAAGTTGAAAAATAAATGTAGGTATAAGTTTTAGTATCTGTGCATCATTGACATCTTTAGTCACAGCAGTAAACTCCACAATCTTTCTCCTTCCAGAATACTTCACTGTTTTGGATTTGCTATCTCAGCCAATGTGTGAGGGGGTACAGTTTCAGAGGTTTCTATGTGGGCTTACCTGCTATGATAGCTTTTACCCATAGGCCAAGAACCAAGGAGCTTACTTACTCCAACTGCCAAGTGTATTAATTCCAATTATTCACTAAAGACTGGAGAAATATCCATTAGGTGGGTCCCTGGATGCAGCAGGCCTAAACACCGTGCTTTTTATATCATGTCAAGGTGCCTGCCAATTGTACATCTAATTGGGAATGTAATAAATTTAAGAAATTTTATTAAATGAGATCATTGGTGCCTAATTGTAGGCTCTCAAAAATTATTGGCTTTTTTTCCTGTGAGTAGAAATTTAGCTAATATGCCATTTCAATAGGAGGATAATTTGATGTTTTGGGTCTTCAGGTGTCATACCCTCTGTCCCTTAGTGTTTGTAATGCCTGGGTATTCTCTTTTGCCCACTGTAAAGTCACCTGGGTAAATGACCATAGGTCCCTTTGGGGGAGACTAGAGGGATTATTTTACTATTTACTTGCAGTTGCGTTGCAGGGCCTTTCCTCCTAGGCACCCAGATACTTCTTCAGTCAGAGTTTTTGACATAAAAATGTGCCTGGTCTAGGTACTTAGCAAGGGATTATGACTGTTCATTGACAGAACTGCCTTCATCCTCCTGAAATTCTATTCGTCCATTTTTCTGGTTGTAGATGTTAAACTCCACACTTGCTGGCTGGCCATCTGTTTTGTCCCCACTGACACCATGCTCTATTTTCCATTTCCACAATTCACTGTGTATCAAACTTCTTTGACTATCCCTCTACCCTGGTGATTTTTTTTTTTTTTTGCGGTACGCGGGCCTCTCACTGTTGTGGCCTCTCCCGTTGCGGAGCACAGGTTCCGGACGCACAGGTTCCGGACGCGCAGGCTCAGCGGCCATGGCTCACGGGCCCAGCCGCTCCGCGGCATGTGGGACCTTCCCGGACCGGGGCACGAACCCCTGTCCCCTGCTTCGGCAGGCGGACTCTCAACCATTCGCCACCAGGGAAGCCCTACCATGCTGGTATTTAAGATAAATACAGACTCCTGGTTTTGACAATTTAGAACTGTCAATTCTGCCCCCTGGCTTCTGTTCCTTTAGGGCTATATTAATCCCTATCAATATCATCAGGGTTCTCTGGCTGCTCTCTTAACCTCAGGATTAACTTGCATAGTCACCATTGCACTTCTGAGTGATGCTAGTAATCCACTAATCTGTGGATTCTTGTAGTCTTGATGAATAGATTGTCCTCTGGGATCTCCTGTGAAAGATTATCTTCTGTGAGTCTTCTGGCCTCATATTCTATATCTATCTCAGCATTTCTACCACTCTCAGTTCTTTATTTATTACTCTACCACCTGCCATGACAACTCAGGGGCTTATACTTCATTCAGTATTGCCCATCAATTTCTCCACACTTCTGTGGGCCACTCCAGCAATGACTTGGCCCTACTTATTGGGACTCTTATCTGTCGAAGTCTGGTATCACAAGAAAATGCCTTCCAATCAATGACTTCTTGTGTATCCAGTCTTATATTCTAGTCTAGGAAATCCAGTATACACTAAATCAGTCTCAGGGATACTCTTGGCTCCTTATTTAGTCATAAGGAGCTCTTTTGGTATATAATTTCTTCCTTCCGTTATCAGGCCCTGTAAGTCCACAGCTGATTTTTCCTGGGATTTAGCCTTAGTCAGCCTGGAAACCAAGAGAGGAGATGGAGACGACTCCTGAGCTGAGTGCTTGGTGACTCTTCGAGAGAGTCTTCTGTAGGTGTAATGCCGGAAGAAGTGGGAAGGCCATGTCTGTGAGCCTGTGGATTTAAAAGTCTCTTTTTCCTAGAGTGTCTCATCCAGTATTACTAGGGCCCAGGTTTTAACACTAAGGGTCTGACTTTAGCATAATGACATACTTCGGTTGGAAATTGTCACATGAGCTCTGTGATTCTATCTGGTCCTCAGTCTGCTGCTCAGCTGTGTCTGCTTATCCATTCGGGGAGAAAAGTGCCTCTTTGTAAGTTACTAATGAGACCCCTATGACTTTCATACATAGCCTTTAACAGCTTGTTAATGACCCTCAGTTTCTCGTTATTCCTCTGCAACGTGTTATCACAACTTATCTGTAACCCTGAGATAACTACTATCCCTATAGGCATTACTCCCCCTTGTGATATTGTGACTAATAATAAGAAATATATATTTGGTCTTCATCCCAGTTTCTAGCAGAGTTCCTAAAACCATTGGAATTCCCTAAGTGCTGAGAACTATGGAGGTATCTTTGTTATGTTAATGAGGTGACTTTTGGGCTCCACCTAAGGATGTGGACAGTTTGCCAGAGGAGCCAATCACATGATTAGAGGACTGGAACTTTCAGTACCAATCCCTTGACCTCCAGAAAGGGGAGAAGGGCTGGCAATTGAATTCGATCAGCGGTGGTCAATGATTTAATCAGCCACACCTCAGCGGTGGTCAATGATTTAATCGATCAGCCCCACCTATGTAATTAAGCCTCCATAAAACCCCAAAAGGACGGGTTTTGTAGAGCTTCCGGGTTGGTGAACATGTAAAGACTTGGGGAGAGTCATGCACTTGGAGAGAGGGCATGGAAGCTCTGAGTCCCTTTCCCATACCCTGCCCTATGCACCTCTTCCATCTGGCTGTTATCCAGTAAGTAAAATGTTTTCCTGTGTTCTGTAAGCTGCTCTAGCAATTTAATCAAACCAAGCAGGGGGTTGGGGGAACCCCCCAATTTATAGCTAAACAGTCAGAAATGTAAGGAACGGCACCAAGAAACGGAGGAGCGCTTAAACAAGCTTTACTTGGCAGCGCTCCCGGGCGAGGTTCACTGGTCCGGGAGAAAGGGGCCAGAGAAGCCGCGCCCGGGCGAGGCTTTGGGCAGAATTTATAGGGGAAGAAGGGAAAGGGGTGTGGTGAATCCGGGAGGGCGCAGGGTATTCCTTATTTGGTGGTCTCTTCGGGTATCGTGGCAATATCTGGTGCCGGTTGCATCAGTCTTGGGACCGTTAGTCCCGCCCCTCGAAAGGCGGGAAGGCTGGGCCGGGTGGAAAGTCCCCAGGTCAGTTCCTGGAACTGGGTGGTCCGGAAAGTTTCGGTCTGATGCAACCTGTGAGTCTGATTGCGTTCCCCTGCCTCGGGCCATTTGGCCTTACAAGAAACATATGCTTACGACTGGCATCTGAAGTGCAGGCAGTCTTGTGGGACTGAACCCTTAACCTGTGGAATGTGACACTATTTCCAGGTAGATAGTGTCAGAATTGAATTGTGGGACACCAAGTTGATGGCAGAGAATTGCTTGGTGGTATGGAGAAATGCCCCACATCCACACACGTTGGAAACTGGGGTCAGAACCCATTTACCCCCATATCTTTAAAATCTGGCATCATTGTACCTACAGGGCAATTTCCCTTGGGTATCCTTGGATATCCCTGGAATATCTTTGCAGGTCACCAACAGCAAAATCTTTAGTAATTAGAACATCACCAGCTGGGGCCTTTCCAACTTTTTGTTATCCTGCCTGTTTTCTCAGATCACTACTGGCAATGCTTCTGTTTGTAGGGTTCCTCTGAGAAACATATGCCAAGACAGAATTAGATATATGAGTGACTAATTGCAGGAAATGCAGGTTAAAAATAAAAAGGAGGGAAATGAAGAAGGTGCAGAGAGCCTTTAGCTGTAAATATGCTGAAAAAGAGCAGGGAAAAGTAGGAGGTTTGAAAAGTCTCAAAGTCTCAGACTTTGCAGTGCACATTCAAGAAAGATTTGGCAAGGTCAGCTGGGAGTCGTAAAGCCAAAGTCGCTCATCAGAGAAGTCCTGCATGTCAAAGCAATGGTCTTCATTTGCACCCCCAGAGTGCTCATGTATTGGCTGGAAGCAGTCCACGACAGGCATTCCCTGGGAGTGAATGTGGTGGGAATCTAGAGGGACAGCAGATGGATTCCTCAGCCAATTATGCAGGGCATCTAAGTGGGGCATTTTCCAGTCTGCCACAGAGTCTCTCAATGCACAATAGATATTAAGTTCTTAAAATTAAGCATTCTCAGGTGCAGCAATTTATGAGGTCCTTCGGAAGCAAAATTAGCATATTGACCCACGGGTATATAGTAATTTAAGTAAGCCTCAATGGTGAAGTGTTCAGCTTTTGACATGTTTAATCAGTACAACTGCTTCAAATATTTTGATCAAAAGCCTATTCATGACTATATACAATAGTAAGAAAACATTTATTGTTATAAAATGTTGGTACTGCTGAGTAGAAAATCACATAGGTCCTTTAGCAAAACAGTTGAATCTGCAGCTGTGCACATACCTGAGGTCAAATATCAAATAGTTCTTAGTGATGCTTATTTACATGAATAAACAATATTCAACGACCCAGAAATTAATGTGACAACCCATTTTTTTCTTAGAAATCTCTCATACTCTAGTTAAAACACACATTTCCATTAAAAAATATATATATAAACTTCTGGAGTTAATTGATCATATATTTCTTTTGGTCTATAATCCATAGCAGTAGCAGATAGCCATTAACTACTGTGGCCCAGCTTTGAGGATAATTGTATAATAGAGACCAATGGATTTCTTCCTCAATGACTTGTGTGGCCATTTTGGTTGGCTAATAAATAGTTGTAAATCATAATCATCTTGCTGATCACTCAGAGGCTGACCCTTCCTGATTTAATTAAGGCATAATCAAAACCATCATCATAATTCACATATTCAGCACCATTATATATGGTTTATATACTACAAAAGCTTCTAATCACTTCCTTTCCTCTCTGACATCTCTCTTACAATGCTCCATATTGCAGCTGTATTTTTAAATTAGAATCTGATTATGCTCCATCTATTCTTAAAATATTTGAGATTCCTAGTCTTGTGTGTTGAAGACTAAAGTTCTTGACATTGCCTTCATGGTCTGATGCTGTGTGCTTCTGCCTGTTTCTCTAGGTTCATCTCACTCCACTTTGTCTCTCCTTCCCTATGCATCATTTGCTGTGGTCTTCTTTTTGTTCCTACAAAATGTGTCATGCAGTGTTCTGTTATCCAACATGGTCCACCCTCTCTGGTACATCGTATAGAGCAGGAAGCAAGCTTGCTTTGTGGAATCAATTTGTTACTGGTCATTATTGTCCTACAAGGAATTAGGTTGGTTTCTTTATCTCAACCTTTCCACAAATAATACATTTAGGCTATAGTGAATCAAAAAGACTGAATCTTTTATTTCAATTACTGGGAGGCAGTTATAAAGTAGAAAGAAAACTAAGCCTGGCAGGGGAAGATGTGGTTTTAATCTCTGCCTCTCCCTCTTTCTAACTGTGTGTGACTGAATCCTTTGTTTCTTCAGCTGCACATTTACTAAAAATAAAAGTTTACAGAGTTGTAAAGGTGAAATGGTTTATTTTAACATAATTTGTAAATTATTAATAGAGTTCAAAAAGCTCTTGTTATCCTATTATTCAGGATAGGACCGGCATTCAGTAAGTACGTATTGAAACGATCTAAATGTTCCATTCAAATGCACTCATGTAGAAAAATGATCTACCTGATTAAAATAACCAGAAATTTCACTTTATGTTACACATAAGACATTCTTTGATTTAGCCTATAAATCAGATGGTTATGTGTACTGTGGTTTCATTGCACAAATATTTAAAAGACAGCAGTTCTTTTTTTATTTCCTTAAATAATAATTATTTAAATAATTATACTTCAATCTAATATTTAAGCATATTATTTTATTATAAAATATCTAAAGTATAAGAATAATGAAGAGAATCTTTCTGAATTTTCCTGTGACAGGCATTCTGTATTTTGCTCTATTTCCTTCTGGTTATTTTCCTTTAATGCGTATGAGTATGTACAGTATTCATACATTATTTTGGAATTATTCTGTGTATTTCAATCCATTATCTTTAAACAAATAATCATTTTTGTATGAACCATATTGTGCCACCACATTCTGAAGACACTCAAATGCATTTCCTCTATGTCCTCTGAAATTTTGAAGATGAGATTATGGTATTTCAAATAATATCACCTAAATATAGGGTATTTGCCAGAGTATCATCCTCTCTAGCTGCAGCTGTTGTCTGGCATTGTACCTTTCCAAAAGCGGTCTGTTAGGAATAAGATTAAATCACCAATAGCCTAATATAATTTCCTGATAATCTTACTTCCCCCATGATGATGGCATACTGGATTTCCTGGAAAAAAATCCATTGCTCTACATGACAAAGATTGAACATTTTGAACTTGTTTTGTGAAAAATGCAGCTTGTCATGTACTATTCAAAAGTTCTTTGATTCAGTGATCTGTTCAACAGTGTGTTCTGCTAAGCGGATCAGAATTTTCATTTCTTTAGAGGATAACTTCCCCCCAGGAGATTCAAGTGGCCTACTCTTTATCTGAGGACCACCTAGCAAATTGGTTCCTGACATCATTTTGTAAATACCTTACTTTTCTCACCAAATCATGTTAATTCATTTGAGTGGAGCTAAATCTTCTCACCTACTTCTGTACATCCTAAAGAAAGGTATCTCAATAGAAAAATGGGTTGTCAATCACAAGTGGTAAATATAGGTGCTATGTGCATGCCTTTCTTTTTCATAGAAAATATAAGAACATTTTAAAACAAAGCTAAAACATGCTGGTATCTAGAATGAGTTGGGCCTCCTGCTTTCATTTATGTATATCTTGACTTCATCAGGAATAATAGACACATAAATAAAACAGAATTTGGCCCAGTGATTTTAAAATCACTTTAAACCCTCTGATCTCCCTTCAAGAAGCAGAGTTAATTCACTTTTCTTCCTATCATCACACATGAATCATTTAAAAAAAATGTTTGCATTCCTCAGCAATGTCCAGAGGAGGTACCAGTTTATACACTGCTGGCTCTCATTCCACGCTAACAGCCAGTGACCTCATCTAGGTTTTAGGTTAAGTGCAGTGGATAGCTTTATCTGCTGGTATCAGGGGTGATTGCTCTAAGAATAATAAAACAAAGCCAGTATTCTGTGAATGCTGCCTACAATTCACAGCAGGTAGTCAACCAACTGATATGAACATTGCCTTTTCTCACATGTAACAACATTTAGTGGTGAGCAAATGGGAATGCAGAGATTCTTTTTCCACTGTATGAAACCTATATTTATAGCATTAACGTTTGGTGCAGCCAAACCTTTTGAAAAAAGGTGATGCCATCAAACAAATCTGAACTGACTGGAAAAATTAAACCTTAGGAAACAGTGCAGTCCTGTCTTTCCTGAGAATCAGAATAAATTGTTAAGGGTTATTTGTTGGTTAAAGCAAAGTGATAACAATTTTAGCATCCTAATTCCTAAAACAGCCTTTGCTAAGTATTTTAGTAGAACCCCTAAACATCATCCGGTTCTTGGCAAAACTATTGTGCACAGTGGTCATAAAATATTTCCTAGATCCATAACAGTATAAAAATATCAATTAAAATATTCCAGCAAGGAAACAGTTTAGACTTTGATCTTTTGTGGGTTTTCTGTATAGAAATTAAAAGCCATTATTTAATTTTACTCCTTGTAACAACATTTAAAACAGCTGTGAAATACAAAGTGCTTACCTTAGGAAACTTCTTTTTTTCTTTCTCTTTCTGTGCATCTGAAATCCAAATTAGATCCACTTCATTGATTAAAAATATTGCTTCTAGTGATTTGCCAAAAACGGTTTCTGAAATTTAAATTAGGTTAAGTATTTTGTAGCAGACTTCCATAATAATTTTCCAAAGCAATAAAATTAGTTATCAGAATTAATGATACATAAAATTCATTTTATGATTTTACTTACATTGCCTTGTATCTCTCTTCTTTCTATTTTCAAACGAACTCCTATAACTCTGTAATGTGCATCTACACTACCCAACGACCCTGGCTGTGGCAGAGAGGACAACGGGATTCAATATAATTTTTTTTATATGGTGGCAGAGAGGACAACGGGATTCAATATAATTTTTTTTTATATGTTCTCGTTTGTGTTCAGAAGTTGTGTGGAACATATACAGGAAATAGACTTGATAGCCCCCTATCTCTGCAAATATGAAACCCCCCCTTAAGTGGCAGTTACCCTGTAAGTGGCCTTCCCTGGGGCTATCAGTGATGGAGTAGCTGGCATTACCTGCTGAGTGAATGGAGTAGCTGCCACTTGAAAAATCAAGGCATGGGCCCCTGTAGCTTAATGACTCTCTCCATGCAACTGCTGAGGACATTAGGTTTCCCTTCTCTCCTTGTTAGACTGTGATGACAAGTAAAATCTTTTTTACTTAAACTATTTAGTTCATCAGTCCATCATTCATTCTGTCATTTAGCCAATCAGTTCTTCCCTAATTAAGCAGGTACAGAGAACCTGCTGTGTATAGGCACAGTGCCATGGATTAAAGCTACAGAAACAGAAAGCTGGTCTCTGTTTTCATGGATCATGTTTTATGAGGAGACAGACACATCATCCATAAGGCAGGAATTAAGTTCTACAATAGCACAAATTAAGAAGTTAACAAGTTTACCTAAAACGTTCACTGAGGACATCCCTCCAAGGTTCATGAAAGAGTAGATTTTTAGATGCCTAGTGGCTTTGTCATTCACTCATTGCTTAGAATGTATAACAGAAAAAAAATTTTAAATCCAGTTGATAATTGTTCAAAAATACCTTAACACATTCAACTTACTAAAGATTCCATCTAGGTCAAGTGACTGTAGCTCCAGAATGTGTAAATTTATTTTACCTGATTTGAGGAGCCTATCATGAACATCTGAGAGTGATCCCAGGATCATCATGTATCTATTCTAAAGACAACAAGCCAAAGAGCAATCAAAGCAGCACATCTGTCCTTCCATTTCAATCCATCCTCCACCACTGCTGTGCTGACTATTCAAGTCTATCTCCTTTTTAGCCTGCCATTCCTTTTAGCACTTTACCTCTCATTTCAACCTTCTCATTCTGTTTCAATCCCCACAAAATTATATAGAGCAGTGCTTCTTAATGTTATTATACCATTAATATCGACACCTAAAGATCTTTTGAAGTGCATATTCAGAGTGAGGCTGGAGATTATCCATTTTAAGCGAATTCCCAGATAATAATGATTCACATGCTGCCACAGTTCAAGTGGCAAATATGTATCCAGTTTATACTCATGTTGCTCATCATACATAAATAGAACACTTTGTTTTTATTTTTATTTGGAATTGTTAAGATTTCTATGCATATTTTTCAGGCTTCTGGTGAAGAATATTTTAAGTGTACAATGGGCATGATATGAAAGTGATGTGTGTTTACTATCTTAAAAAAAAATAGTTCATAGCAAACTGTGGGCAAAATACATTGAGATAAAATGAGCATCATGTATACAAGTGAATGAATGTTTTTAAATCTCTATCAGGAGGTCACTAATTCCTTACCTAATAGTAAGACTCTGATATAACAGATATGTAACAGACAGTGTTTTGATGATAGAAACCTGGATAGGAAAAAGGCCAAGAATATGATAAAAAATATAATGTGCTTCTAGGGATGACAGATTGACATTTCTACATATAGCTAGATGAATAATTAATCTGATGGTAATGAAAATATTGCTTCTCTATGGGAGCAGAGAGATGGATGGGTAGAATATATGCCATAAACATTAAACTTTAAATATTAAAATGGGGGGTTTTTGAGGACACATTTGAATACTTCATCATTTTGCCTAAATGCTTGAATAAGCATTGTGCATACCTCACATTAGTAATCAGAGAATATGTAATTCACATTCATTCAAGGCATAAATCCTATGATGATATAAGTATGTAGATTGTATTATTTAAATTGCCTGATTCTACAATACCTGTCTTAGGTGATGTAGACTATGCTACAGTCAATCTTTTTTTTTTTTTTTTTTTTTTTTTTTTTTTTTTTTTTTTTTTTTTTTTTTTTTTTTTTTTTTTTTTTTTTTTTTTTTTTTTGACAGAATGATACAGCTTCTATTAAATCCTAGGGGGCAGAGGCCATGTCTGACACAGCTATGTTTTCTTAGTACTTACCCCTGTAACTGAAGCCTTGGAGGTTATAGAATATGTTGTTCATAGACGGATGAATGAATGAGCTATTTCCATATACATTGTAGCTTAGAACTTGTGACATAATAAAGCCTCTAAACATGCCTAAAGAATGAGTGTTGCTTTTAGAATACATAGTCTAGGAGGAAAATATTTCTCTTTGTTCAGGCTCTGGCTGGATAAACTTTTAAAGATATTCCTAAATAAAATATGTCAGTTATTCTTTTACTCATTAAATGTCTTAATTGGAAACACATTAAAACTATACCTTGGGACAAGCACAAATTCATTATATTTTACTAATTTTCTCCTGAAATATTGTACAATTATGAATCCTTAAATATTGCATTCATACATTTTGATAGACTACAGAAATCTAGAATAACATAACTAATTAAATATTTTTAAATCTTTTTTTGTATTCAAATACAGTGAAAATGAAGTACACAATAATTTTAATGAGCTGGAAATCTATCCAAAGTAATAATTACTTTTGGTGGAAATGTTTTTCAATTAAGATTTTTATGGGTGCCAGTTCTGGAATTTATAAGAAAAGTTTAGCTGTGCATTTAGACATTTTGATTCTAAGAGTTTAGAAAATAATCTGATAAGTGAAAAAAGGTATTTATTTGCTGGATTTTTAATGCCTCTCAATTTAATTGTTTACCAAGGGAAAATTAGGTAATGAAATAAAAATATGACATTCAATGGACTGCTTTGCATTTGTAAAAAAGAAATAAATTGTTCTCTATAAGCTGCCATAGAAGGATGTCCAAGGTATATTGTTAAATGACATATTTATTAGAATCATATGGCATCATTTAATTTCTGTTAAAGTAATTAACCATCAATTGTAATTTTTCATTTAAGAAACAGAAGAATAGTTTTATATTTCTTTTAGAATATACATCCTAACAGCAATATCAAAATTATAGCTGTATTTAGAACATTTGTTATATAAACTGTGTCAAAATGACTTTAGATAAATGCTCTATATTTTTTTTTCCTAAATTTGGTTTGATTACTTAGGAAGAATTAGTAACTGAAGTATAAATTCATAAACAGAAAAAAATAAATTTAATTCAAAAAAAAGAATTTGTCCCTACATGTGATGTGATTAATGTGCCATATTTTCTAACTTTTGGCGTTTCCTTCCACGTGGAAGGAGTTGCAAAGGCACAACATTACTAGCCTCTGCTCCCCACCTCCTGCAACTCATTCCTTTTTCAAAGATTAGTGACTTATTTAGCTACTGAGTTTAAGAGCAGGACCTGATATGCATATATGGCTTGTTATTTCTTCTCTTTTCTCATAGGAGCTAAGCTGTCCACAGAAGCAGCCATACTTTTCTAACTCCATGTGATGAGTTTTACAAGAACAAGCATATTAGAAGTGGTCAAACATTACCTATGACTGGGAGGGGGGATATCAAATTTTGAAGTTCAGTATTAAAAAATCAACTAACCAGCAGATACTAGCTATATTTGTAACAAGATGTATTTTGATATCACATTTTCTGTATTATTTTTGTCATAGTTCTCATTTAGTTCAAACTTTAGGTGGAAGAGACAAATGTTATTTATTATTTCTCTAAGGCCACAATTGTCTGATGGGATTCTGGAAATTGAAAACATAACTCAAATTTCTCCCCCAAAATCTTGTTGTTACCTTGTTTTGTTTTTGTTTTTATCTAATTACAAAGCTAAAATACATTACTGGAAATTTAATAAGACTAAAAGAAAAGAAATGTAATAAACATAGTAAAATATAAAAGAATATAATAGAAGAAATACAATAGATTAATCCAACACCCAGAAGTAACTATAGCTAATATGCTGTCATAGTATATTGAGTTCTTAATGACTATTTTAAACATTTGTGATTATGCCAAAAATATAATTTGCATATTGGTGAATCAATAAACAAACATGTTATAAACATTTTCTTTGCTCATAAGATGCCCAAGAAGCTTAATTTTAGTTATCCCATTATTGTCTATTATTGAGATGCATCTTTTTTATTTTAAATCTCCTTTGTACTGGGGATTTAATTTGTTTCCAATTTTTCACCATTGTGCATAGTGTTGTCATGAATATCTTTGTGCCTAAATCATTGTTTGCATTTCCTTGCATATAGACCTCATACGAGGAAATTGCTGAATGCAAATTTACACAGTAAACTCAATTTCCAAAAAAGTAACAGGAATTTAAATTCTTTCAGAAGTGAAAACTTAAATGTTTGCCTGATTTTTATTAAAAAATGAAAGTAATAAATGTTTGTTATAGCAAAATGGAAATAATATTGGACTTTCAGAAAATATATACGAACTTATAAAACTTTTTTATGTTTTTAGTCTTAACATAAACTTGAGCTCCCTACGCATCTTTCCTATAGATATAATGCAGTTCTTTAAATGGAGTAACTTCAATTTCCTAATCAATATTTATTCAAGATTGATTATTGGGACATACATACACATTTCACATCAAATCCTTCAAAGCATTAATCTTACCTAATAACACACAACTGTGCCTGAAGTTGCACTAGATTAAAACAACAAAAAAAAAGAGTCCAAAATAACAGTTGCAAAATCCAAATTATCTGGCTTTACAATCACTCCCTCTCTAGAATGTTTTCCTTTTCCATTCCCTAACTCAAACATCTCAGATAATTCATGGAGATAGTCCTGATAATTCCAGGGTACTGTCTAGCATCCCTTGAGTTGAATTCCTAGGCTAAGTCAGAGAGCATGTATCTTCCTCCCTTGGTCTGGTGTATTCACTGATGTCACTTGGTACTGCTCTTATCCCACCAAAGCATTAGCTATAATCCCAATGCCTAACAGATATTCAACCATCACTGCTGCTTCACATCTATTAAGTATTTAAAATTAAATATTTTAAAAACAGATCTCTATTTCTTTTACCCTATAAACATATTTCTTAGATAGCATCTGCCATCTCAGGGTGGGGCTCCACCCTTCACCCAGCTGCTAAAGTCAAATCCAAAAGATCATCCTTGGTTTCTCTAGTTTTCTCACTGTTGACCTTCACTCCACATCATATCTTATCAGTTTTTCTCCAAAACATATTCTACATATTTCCACTCTCTCCAACTTCTCTGTATTTCTAGTCTAAGCCACAACCACATCTCATGTAGACTCTTCTAATAGCACCTGTCTGGCCTTCTTGTTTCTACCTCTACCCCGGAAATCTCTCATTTGCACTGTAGCTCGGGGGGTGGGGGGAGCCTTCCAAATGTAAACCATGTCAAGTAACTCCTCTGCTCAAAGTCTTTCAATGGCTTACCATTGCAAAGAGATTAAAATTTCTATCTCTTACTCTAGCTTGTAGGGCACCTGCCTGAATCTTTGATCTCATTTCATAATGTTCATGAATTAAGCCGTCCTGTTCTACTTCTCTCAGATACTTGAATGGCTGGCCCTCTGTCATTCACATCTCATCTCAAATGACAATGTAAGTAAAAAAAAAAAAATTATGTTAATGTATTTGCACTATGATTTACTTCCTACTTGATGATGCTTTATAACCTATACTAATTTCATAATTGACTTGAGTATAGTAGCAAATAATTTTTTGAAGATATAGGAAGGGTAAATTTTCTGAGCAGTTGCTTCTCTGTGAATAACTTTAAGTTGCATTAAAAAATAAATTATCCATATTATAAATTCCTGGGGAATTTTTTCTTCAAAAATATATAGATTCCATAAGTTCTTTTAGTATTTCAGAGACATATGAATAATTTTGCTTAATTTTTTTAAAAACTGTGTTTTTCTTTTTTAATATGAAGAAATGTAAGGTATTTCTTAAGTATTAAGTTTCTAAAATGTTATAGGGCATGCATCAACTTTCGTAGATTTTTGATAAAGTTCAGCACTTTCAAATAGCATACTCTGAGAATTCATGACACTAGAAAGCCTTAATATATTTATTATTTTTTTTTAATTTTGTTTTTCTCTCTTCAATCCCAATCAACTAATAGAGACAGAGGCAGCACATACCTTGGTCTGCAGGCCCATGGTTTAGTTTCGAAAATAATTCCTGGAAATTCAGGTTTGAGGGTGTCAGTTTAGTATTCTAAAAGATACTTTGCGTTCAATCTATTGATAAACCTAATTCTACTTAAAGTAGGTAGAAATAATTTTGTTACTTGTAACTTATTAGGTTTTGTTTAGTAATTCTTACCAAAAGAGAATGCAGGTGACAAAACAGACTCTAAAAGAAATGGGAATTGGGGATGGTTATCTAACATGTTTGAGGTAGAAGGCAGCAAAAAGACTATTATCATTAAAGAATGAATAACTGATAGAATGAATGCAGATATAGAGCACTTACATATTTGATGAAAGCACACCATTGTTGAGTCAACGTACCACTGCTGAAAACCACTAACTAGCACAGAAATGGTTTAAGTCACAGCCTTATCAGGTCTCTTTTATGAAAAGTAATGTATTGATTGGTAAACAGAGATCCCAATATTGTAATTGAGACATTTTGGTGGATTTAAATAGATCTTTATAACCCAAACTCCCTAACTTCATGAGCTTCTTCTGACAGCACAAGCCACCTCCTTACAAGTTCAATGAAGTAGTTTATGCTCTGAAAAACATGTAGTAACATCACTTGTACGATTTACATTGCCATTTTCCTCATGCCCCATTCCTCTCATCATTCTACAATTACCTCTCAATTTATAACTAGATCAGATCCTAGCTTTCACAGGGGATTGTATACAATTTTTAACTCAAAAGGAAAAGCCTTATACACCAAAAGAATTTCAAGATTTTATGTCAGTGTAAATCTTGAGACGATGTGTAGAAATGGATTCAGAGAGTGCTATCTGAGAGAAATTGGCTTTAAATCAATATGGCTTTATCAGTATGGGTGTATTAATAATTCTGTATCAAAGGTGCTAACTCTTGGTTGGTTGACCAACATCTAGACTCAATGTTGGTCAATGCAAAATGCCGTTGAGTTGCTGGAAATGGTTCAGTGTAACATTATAAGAAGGAATCCTGGAAGTAAGACATGAATTTTTGGCTTACATATTTGATTAGTAAAAATTAAGTAGCATGTCAAATCTTATTGTAATCATGGTAATTCCTTAGCAAACTCACTAATGACATTTACTAGTTGGAGTGGCTCCATGGAAAATGTCACTTAAATTATATAACTATTGGAGTATAAGATAAAACTATTTCATGACCAAAATAGCTTCCTTTTGAGTAACACACATCACTCAGGGACCTCCTATGTTAAATCTGGGCCAAGAATCATCCTAACATGAAAAGCTGGGACCTGGAGAGTGGTTTCAGTAGACCAGATGTCTCCACATTTCACTCGGGTTTCACCATGACCTGCATCCTTTAAAGTATTAGCACAGTTTGATACAGAGTAAGACCACTGATTCTGATTGTTAGCCTGATACTTCATATTATCTTGACACCATTGGCCATAACTTGAACTTATGGATCACAGCTATTTGAAAGAGAGGCTGGAAAAATGTAGTCTGAACTCCGCATAGTCAGATTATCTCACTAGAAATAGAGGATTTACTTACAGTGGAAGAAGGGGAGTCTGGATATTGAGGCAATCAGCATCTTCTAACACAGAAGGTAAAGAGAAATAAATCAGATCCCTTTTTAGGGACTTCTGAAGAAGGCTAATCATGGTGGATCAGAGTGATTTGTCAGAATGAACAAAACTGGATCATAGATGGACTCCTGGCCTGAGTTTAAGTGTTCTGGTTTTGAGCTGCCACCTTCCCTCATCTGCTTCAGTCACTATTAGGGCAGTGGTTCTGTAACTCACTTTGTTCAGCTGCCACAACAGACAGAATAACTTTGCAGTGCCTGTTTTCAGCACATTTAACCGTTTGTTTTCAGTCAGATTTCTGAAAAGTGAAAGTTAGTTTTGACTGTAGAAATGTCTCCTTGTGCCCAGAATGGCTTTGGTTTTCTTGGTATAGATTTTCAGAAACTTTAATTCCTTCTATATAATAAAATGTTTACTTTTAATACCAGTTAGGTTTCAAAAAGAGTTTCTTCAATTTCATTCTTTATCCTTAGCATATCTTTTAATTACCTCAAAGTAGCTCAGTTAGATATTAGGCTCCATTTACAAATTTGATTATATGAAAGAAAAAAATGCATGAAGAAACTCCAAAGTGTTAATATAAATCTGTGCAAGAACATGTCTTAAGCATGTTTATAAAATCATTAATTTGTCCATTTATTAAACTATTAGGGGCTTTTATGATATTTTCTATCAAATCAAGACCAAAAACATTTTATAAAATTATCAAGTTTTTCTTATCACATTATATTTGTAGTAAAACCTCCATATCAAGCCCAGACCACACAAATTTAAGATTTAAGAATCTTAAATTCTTAAACATTTGGAGAACTAATGAGGTGGATTGCCAGGGTTTATACAGATGGAGTACCAAAGAGCCTGCAGGAAATTAATTTACCCTACAAGATAAGAAAGAGACTAAACCCCAAGAAAAATGTCTTCAGGAACCAAACAGGGAAATGTATTAGGATGGAAGGTAATAATTAACAATAAGTCTGTAGTCAGTTGAAATTAGAGGCCCAACTTAAAGGCATAAAAATTATATTAATAAACAAGAAATACTTCCCACCACCAATACGAGTTTATAATCTCTATTCTGGACATAAAGATTTGGTTAATGGACCATCAGTTGGCCACTGTGTTTGCTCCAGGAGAATGCTAGCACAGTATACAGTAAAACAGCAAGTAGAAAGATGAGCTGTTTGACTAAGGTCTCTGTGGGACAGGGAGGGTGCCGCAGCATCAGCAGCCTCAGAGCCAGCAGCCACTGCAGGGATGGAGGCAGTGCCAAGAGCAAGCAGGTACTCAGAGCACACATCGGTGCTCACAGCATCAGGACTTGGCATCTTTCCTAACAAAGATACCTCTGGGTATTGTTGGGACACAGTGCGATGGCAGTAAATTTGGTGGAACCTGTTGCCAAACAACTAGCATTAACTCTCTGTAACACCAGAAGTTTTTGTTTATGATGATCATACAAAAGATGTTTGGGGTCTTTCTGTGCCACACTGTTTCCGAGGGCTTACACGTTTTGATTGACTAAATCCTGTGACCTTGACCCTCTTGTTCAAAGCTGCACATAATATATGCCTAGCCAAAATTCAAACTCAAAATCTGTGCTTTTAAACACTAAGCTATGCTGACAGAGTGTATAATTAAAGGAACACATTAGAGATTTCCAGGGAA
>NW_006798554.1:66805-98671 GCF_000442215.2 Lipotes vexillifer | reverse complement strand
ACTTTAGAAGTCAGCAGGAATGTGGTTAGCACAGAGGAGGTAGCACAACCAGAGAGAGTTTGGGGTCTTTGATGTAACTTTATTTTCTCTCTTATGATAGATCTTGGGAAACTTATGTTACAGATTATTAGATAAATTGGATTCTTTTAAGTAATTCAAAGATGAATAGTATGCCTATGAAGATAATATTGACCAAATTTCAATTATAAAATGGAAATATTTCACTTTGTTTTTTGCATTATATCCACAGGAAAGATAGGGAGCCCAGATTAACACAGAGTGGCATTACAACAGTTTGTAGTTAAAGAATCTCAAAATAAGGTACATTATCTGGAAATCAAAACATATTTATTTATGTAAATAACATTGCAATCATGGCCTCAGGAACAGATTTTTTTCACAATATAACAGATGATAATCAGTTTTGTCAGATATTAATTTCATGGGAATTATGTAATAAATGTAAATAACCCCAATTTTCAGATTATATAATTAAAATGTTTTACTTTAAAAATTGTGAAATTTATAGACTGTACACTAGATTTAGGTTGAAGTTCTTATTAGTCAATTAAAAATAGATTAAACTGGGCTTCCCTGGTGGCGCAGTGGTTGAGAGTCCGCCTGCCGATGCAGGGGACATGGGTTCGTGCCCCGGTCCGGGAAGATCCAACATGCCGCGGAGCGGCTGCGCCCGTGAGCCATGGCCACTGAGCCTGCGTATCCGGAGCCTGTTGCTCCGCAACGGGAGAGGCCACAGCAGTGAGAGGCCCGCGTACCGCAACACAACAACAACAACAACAAAAATAGATTAAACTGAATCCACATTCTCATTAAACCCCTCATTAAATGTCTTATCTCCTAGAGTAGTGGTATTCAAACTTTCAAAAATAATTACAAACCTTGCTTACTAAATAATTATTAACCACTATTCCTAAATATAAATATTTTAAAATAAATTGAATATAGGAGTGACTATCCTCATATGTTACAAGTTTTATAAACATAATCAGAATACTGACAATATGTCTTTAAAAGGAAATAAAGATGAAATAAATTTTTGTAACTATATTTCTAATCACAAGAACTTTAGCACATTCTTAACTCATAAATTAAACCACAAGATAGAGTACTGTTTATTTTTAAATATATTGGGTGTAAATCCCTTTTTCCAATAATCTGATATTTCCCATCTGTTGCCAACTTTTTATCAGATATAATTAAAATCATCATTCTTTTATCTTCTGATATAACAGATGAAAAGCTTTAACTGGGATATGTTAAATATCATATCCACTTTTTCTCATTGTGTTTGAGTCATTGGTGCTATTTTAAATAAGCTGTTTCCTTATAGGAATATTTTAAGGTCATTATCCATTTTTGAGATTTATTTAAACTAGCCATTATAAACCATAAATCATATTAATCTGGCATATGTACACTGTACTTTGTCAAAACGCATTGAAAGAAAAGAAGCTATTGAGAGTGCCATTTTCACCTACTGCCTCATGGAACTTTACTCGTCGTTAAGGATACATCCTATTCTGTACATCATCCATGACCTTCTGATAGATATGGCCTTAGAGAAGATGCCAGAGCCAGTCTTAATATTAAATATTAGTAAATCATAATTTTTTAATTCAAAATTTGTTTTAAATGCATACTTCTCATCTTTGATAAATGCTCTTTAGATCATTGATATGTAATTATTATTATTATTATTATTATTTTAACATCTTTATTGGGGTATAATTGCTTTACAATGGTGTGTTAGTTTCTGCTTTATAACAGTGTGAATCAGTTATACATATACATATGTTCCCATATCTCTTCCCTCTTTGTTTCCCTCCCTCCCACCCTCCCTATCCCACCCCTCCAGGCAGCCACAAAGAACTGAGCCTATCAGTCATTTATAGTAGAAAGAAACAAAAAATATACATCTATATATTAAATATGTATTTTAAAGTATTTTGAAACAGTATATATTCTGTAAGCTATGTGGTCCAGTCACTCTGAAAAAGTCTTTCAGGTCTTCTGCCTAAGTAAAAACCAATAATTAACAGCATATAGTCTGCCTTTAAAATTCTCTGAAGGCAGACATAAAGCATCAACAAGGTATAAAAGGATTTGCAAAAACAGTAAATTTTTAAAGAAACGATATTCTCCGTGTTCTAATGAAGCAATATCTAAAAATATAAAAAGTCATCCATAGTGGCAGCCAGGTAGTCTGTTTTCAAAATAGAAAATGTGTCCTACACAAGAGGCTGACTTCTGTAATTGCAGTATATTTAGCAATATTCACTGATAAATATATTTTATACTTTAAAGATAAGACATTAATATTATATTTTATTGTTAATATTTATCTCTTTAATGATAAAAAACTTTTACGCACCCACCCTCTGATTGTGTGTTATGCTCAACATCTAGTGAATGGTTGCTTCTATCTCTTAAATCAGGAATTGTATCTCAGACAAAAAGAGATATTCTTAATACCTATTATTTAAATTCATGTTTTATGTCTGTTAAGACAAAACTTTCTTTTTCTTCCTTTCTCTCTCCCTCCCCCCTTCCTTCCTTTTTATGTAAGTAATGTAAAGTGATAAAATCAAATCTTTTTTTGATTCTTAATAATAAACTTTCATTCAGAATATAGAAGGTATGACAATTTAAAAAGCATATTCTTCTCCCCATTGCGAGTAATTGGCTAACTCTGTCACAGACACTCCAAAGGATTCATTGGTAGCTGATAGATGAGATTTTTATCTGGAGAATATCATGTATTTTCTCAAATGGCACACATTTTAACCAAAATTCTGCTATATCTGACAGTGTTCCTTTAATTCAAAAGGTAAATACGACTGATGTCATTCTCTAAGATTTTATAGCTTAAATATGTCGGTAATGCAAATTTACACAAAGGTGCTTTTCTATAGTAATTTCAACCATTGAAAAGCTATGACTTATAAGAGGCAAACTATGATTTGAAAGATAAAAGATGTAATATGGCAAAGATGTATCTACTGATTTAACCATTTTTTGTTAACCATGGTTAATCTTCAGGGTGTGGAAAGAAATTTGCCATGATGATAAAGTCATTTTTGGAATACTTGAAGGGGACAGAGTAAATTAAAATCTGTTGAATTATCTAATGAATAATATAATTAGTAATTTAGAAATGAGGTTTCTGGTGTTGACTCTTGATCTCCTGATAAAAATGCACTTGATTTTTCTTTTTTCCTGAGTGTGAGGTTTTCCAGCGATGAATTGGACATTCAATACCAGTTTCCCACTTTTTCCCACATCTGAGTTATATTTCTTGAATTTACCTGTATCTTCTTAGGTTACATATTGCATGCCATCTAACAGTAAGGAATTCTGCTTTGAAGGTAATGCACTTTAAATTTTCACCATGTTAAAGCAGTTTTTATTTCAATTTTATAAATGGAGTAATTAAGGCACAGGAATTTTAAAGTCTCATTGATACACCCCTGAGACTCAACTGGGCCACCTTTTCCACCGGAAATTAAATAGAAATTCAAATAACAACTTTGGAGAAGATGGAAGAGTAAGACACAGAGATCACCTTCCTCCCCACAGATACATCAGAAATACATCTACACGTGGAACTGCTCCTACAGAACGCCTACTGAACGCTGGCAGAAGACCTCAGACCTCCCAAAAGGCAAGAAACTCCCCGCGTACCTGGGTAGGGCAAAAGAAAAAAGAAAATCAGAGACAAAAGAATAGGGACGGGACCTGCACCAGTGGGAGGGAGCTGTGAAGGAGGAAAAGTTTCCACACACTAGGAAGACCCTTCACTGGTGGATACGGCTAGTGGGCATGGGGGAAGCTTCGGAGCCACAGAGGAGAGCACAGCAACAGGGGTGCGGAGGGCAAAGCGGGGAGATTCCCGCACAGAGGATCAGTGCCGAGCGGCACTCACCAGCCCGAGAGGCTTGTTTGCTCACCTGCCGGGGCGGGCAGGGCTGGGAGCTGAGGCTTGGGCTTCGGTTGGATCCCAAGGAGAGGACTGGGGTTGGCAGCGTGAACACTGCCTGAAGGGGGCTAGTGCACCACGTCTAGCCAGGAGGGAGTCTGGGAAAGTCTGGACCTGCTGAAGAGGCAAGAGACTTTTTCTTCTCTGTTTCCTGGTGCGCGAGGAGAGGGGATTCAGAGCGCCGCTTAAAGGAGCTCCAGAGACGGGCACGAGCCGCGGTTATCAGTGCGGACCCCAGAGATGGGCGCGAGACACTAAGGGTGCTGCTGCAGCCACCTCTTAAGAAGCCTGTGTGCAAGCAGAGGTCACTGTCCATACCTCTCTTCCCAGAAGCCCGTGCAGCCCGCCACTGCCAGAGTCCCGTGATCCAGTGACAACTTCCCCGGGAGAATACACGGCGCGCCTCAGGCTGGTGCAACGTCACGCCGGCCTCTGCCACCGCAGGCTCACTCTGTGTTCTGTACCCCTCCTCCCCCAGGCCTGAGTGAGCCAGAGCCCCCGAATCAGCTGCTCCTTTAACCCCATCCTGTCTGAGCAAAGAACAGATGCCCTCAGGCAACCTACACGCAAAGGCGGGGCCAAATCCAAAGCTGACCCCTGGAGCTGTGCAAAGAAGAGAAAGGGAAATCTCTCCCAGCAGCCTCAGAAGCAGTGGATTTAATCTCCAAAATCAACTTGATGTACCCTGCATCTGTGGAATACCTGAATAGACAACGAAACATCCCAAATTGAGGAGGTGGACTTTGGGAGCAAAATCTATGATTTTTTCCTCTTTTCCTCTTTTTGTGAGTGTGTATGTGGATGCTTCTGTGTGAGATTTTGTCTGTATAGCTTTGCTTTCACCATTTGTCCTAGGATTCTGTCGTTTGTTCTTTTTTTCTTTATCCTTTTTTTTTTTACTTTTTACAATTTTTTTCATAATTATTTTTTATTTAAAAAACTTTATTTGATTTTATCTTACTTTATTTTATTTTATTTTATCCCCTTCCTTCCTTCCTTCCTTCCTTTCTTTCTTTCTTTCTTTCTTTTTTCTCCCTTTTATACTGAGTCATGTCATGAAAGGCTGTTGGTGCTCCAGCCAGGAGTCAGTGCTGTGCCTCTGAGGTGGGAGAGCCAACTTCAGGACACTGGTCCACAAGAGACCTCCCAGCTCTACGTAATATCAAATGGCTAAAATCTCCCAGGGATCTCCATCTCAGCACCAAGACCCGGCTTCACTCAACGACCAGCAAGCTACAGTGCTAGACACCCTATTCCAAACAACTAGCAAGACAGGAACACAGCCCAATCCATTAGCACAGAGGCTGCCTAAAATCATAATAAGGCCACAGACACCCCTAAACACACCACCAGATTTGGACCTGCCCACCAGAAAGACAAGATCCAGCCTCATCCACCAGAACACAGGCATTAGTCCCCTCCACCAGGAAGCCTACACAACACACTGAACCAACCTTACCACTGGGGACAGACACCAAAAACAACGGGAACTACGAACCTGCAGCCTATGAAAAGGAGACTCCAAACACAGTAAGATAAGCAAAATGAGAAGACAGAAAAACACACAGCAGATGAAGGAGCAAGGTAAAAACCCACCAGACCTCACAAATGAAGAGGAAATAGGCAGTCTACCTGAAAATAATTCAGAGTAATGATAGTAAGATGCTCCAAAATCTTGGAAATAGAATAGAGAAAATGCAAGAAACATTTAACAAGGACCTAGAAGAACTAAAGAGCAAACAAAAATGATGAACAACACAATAAATGAAATTAAAAATACTCTAGAAGGGATCAATAGCAGAAAAACTGAGGCAGAAAAAAAGATAAGTGACCTGGAACATAAAATAGTGGAAATAACTACTGCAGAGCAGAATAAAGGAAAAAGAATGAAAAGAACTGAGGACAATCTCAGAGACCTCTGGGACAACATTAAACACACCAACATTCGAATTATAGGGGTCCCAGAAGAAGAAGAGAAAAAGAAAGGGACTGAGAAAATATTTGAAGAGATTATAGTTGAAAACTTCCCTAATATGGGAAAGGAAATAGTTAATCAAGTCCAGGAAGCACAGAGAGTCCCATACAGGATAAATCCATGGAGAAACACACCAAGACACATATTAATCAAACTATCAAAAATTAAATGCAAAGAAAACATATTAAAAGCAGCATGGGAAAAACAACAAATAACACACAAGGGAATCCCCATAAGGTTAACAGCTGATCTTTCAGCAGAAACTCTGCAAGCCACAAGGGAGTGGCAGGATATATTTAAAGTGATGAAGGAGGAAAACCTACAACCAAGATTATTCTACCCAGCAAGGATCTCATTCAGATTTGACAGAGAAATTAAAACCTTTACAGACAAGCAAAAGCTGAGAAAGTTCAGCACCACCAAACAAGCTTTACAACAAATGCTAAAGGAAATTCTCTAGGCAAGAAGAATAAGAGAAGGAAAAGACCTACAATAACACACCCAAAACAATTAAGAAAATGGGAATAGGAAAATACATATAGATAATTACCTTAAATATAAATGGATTAAATGCTCCAATCAAAAGACACAGACTGTTTGAATGGATACAAAAACAAGACCCATATACATGCTGTCTACAGGAGACCCACTTCAGACCTAGGGACACATACAAACTGAAAGTGAGGGGATGGAAAAAGATATTCCATGTAAATGGAAACAAAAGAAAGCTGGAGTAGCAATTCTCATATCACATAAAATAGACTTCTAAATAAAGACTATTAGAAGAGACAAAGAAGGACACTACATAATGATCAAGGGATCGATCCAAGAAGAAGATATAACAATTGTAAATATTTATGCACCCAACTTAAGAGCACCTCAATACATAAGGAAAATACTAACAGCCATAAAAGGGGAAATTGACAGTAACACAATCATAGTAGGGGACTTTAACACCCCACTTTCACCAATGCACAGGTCATCCAAAATGAAAATAAATAAGGAAACACAAGCTTTAAATGATACATTAAACAAGATGGACTTAATTGATATTTATAGGACATTCCATCCAAAAACAACAAAATCCACATTTTTCTCACGTGCTCATGGAATATTCTCCAGGATAGATCATATCTTGGGTGACAAATCAAGCCTTGGTAAATATAAGAAAATTGAAATTATATCCAGTATCTTTTCCGACCACAATTCTATGAGACTAGATATCAATTACAGGAAAAGATCTGTAAAAAATACAAACACATGGAGGCTACGCAATATACTACTTAATAACCAAGAGATTACTGAAGAAATCAAAGAGGAAATCAAAAAATACCTAGAAAAAAATGACGATGAAAACATGATGATGCAAAACCTATGGGATGCAGCAAAAGCAGTTCTAAGAGGAAAGTTTATAGCAATACAATCGAACCTTTAACAGGAAACATCTCAAATAAACAACCAAACCTTGCACCTAAAGCAATTAGAGAAAGAAGAAAACAAAGACCCCAAAGTTAGCAGAAGGAAAGAAATCATAAAGATCAGATCAGAAATAAGTGAAAAAGAAATGAAAGAAATGATAGCAAAAATCAATAAAATGAAACCTGGTTCTTGCAGAAGATAAACAAAATTGATAAACCATTAGCCAGACACATCAAGAAAGAAAGGGAGAAGACTCAAATCAATAGAAATGAAAAAGAAGTAACAACTGACACTGCAGAAATACAAAGGATCATGAGAGATTACTACAAACAACTCTATGCCAATAAAATGGACAACCTGGAAGAAAGGAACAAATTCTTAGAAATTCTCAATCTGCCAAGAATGAACCAGGAAAATAGAAAATATGAACAGACCAATCACAAGCACTGAATTGAAACTGTGATTTAAAATATTCCAAAAAACAATAGCCCAGGACCAGATGGCTTCAGGCAAATTCTATCAAATATTTAGAGAATAGCTAACACCTATCCTTCTCAAACTCTCCCAAACTCATTCTACGGAGCCACCATCACCCTGATACCAAAACCAGACAGAGACGTCGCAAAGAAAGAAAACTGCAGGCCAATATCACTGATGAACATAGAGGAAAAAATCCTCAACAAAATACCAGCAAACAGAATCCAACATTGCATTAATATGATCATACACCATGATCAAGTAGGGGTTTATTCCAGGAATGCAAGGATTCTTCAATATACGCAAATCAATCAATGTGATAAAGCATATTAACAAATTGAAGGTGAAAAACCATATGATCATCTCAATAGATGCAGAGAAAGCTTTTGACAAAATTCAATACCCATTTATGATAAAAACCCTGCAGAAAGTAGGCATAGAGGGAACTTTCCTCAACATAATAAAGGCCATATATGACAAACCCACAGCCAACATTGTCCTCAATGGTGAAATGCTGAAACCATTTCCACTAAGATCAGGAAAAAGACAAGGTTGCCCACTCTCACCACTATTATTCAATATAGTTTTGGAAGTTTTAGCCACAGCAATCAGAGAAGAAAAGGAAATAAAAGGAATCCAAATCGGAAAAGAAGAAGTAAAGCTGTCACTGTTTGCAGATGACATGATACTATACATAGAGAATCCTAAAGATGCTACCAGAAAACTACTAGAGCTAATCAATGAATTTGGTAAAGTAGCAGGATACAAAATTAATGCACAGAAATCTCTGGCATTCCTATACACTAATGATGAAAAATCTAAAAGTGAAATTATGAAAACACTCCCATTTACCATTGCAACAAAAAGAATAAAATATCTAGCTATAAACCTACCTAAGGAGTCAAAAGAACTGTATGCAGAAAATAAGACACTAATGAAAGAAATTAAAGATGATACAAATAGATGGAGAGATATACCATATTCTTGGATTGGGAGAGTCAACACTGTGAAAATGACTCTACTACCCAAAGCAATCTATAGATTCAATGCAATCCCTATCAAACTACCACTGGCATTTTCCACAGAACTAGAACAAAAAACTTCACAATTTGTATGGAAAACACAAAAGACCCTGGATAGCCAAAGCAATCTTGAGAATGAAAACTGGAGCTGGAGGAATCAGGCTCCCAGACTTCAGACTATACTACAAGTCTACAGTAATCAAAAGAGTATGGTACTGGCATAAAAATAGAAATATAAATCAGTGGAACAGGATAGAAAGCCCAGAGATAAACCCACGCATATATGGTCACCTTATCTTTGATAAAGGAAGCAAGAATATATAGTTGAGAAAAGACAGCCTCTTCAATAAGTGGTGCTGGGAAAACTGGGTAGCTACATGTAAGAGTATGAAATTAGAACACTCCCTAACACCATACACAAAAATAAACTCAAAATGGATTAAAGACATAAATGTAAGGCCAGACACTATCAAACTCTTAGAGGAAAACATAGGCAGAACACTCTATGACATAAATCACAGCAAGAACCTTTTTGACCCACCTCCTAGAGAAATGGAAATAAAAACAAAAATAGACAAATGGGACCTAATCTAACTTAAAAGTTTTTGCAAAGCAAAGGAAACCGTAGACAAGACGAAAAGACAACCCTCAGAATGGGAGAAAATATTTGCAAATGAACTAACTGACAAAGGATTAATCTCTAAAATTTACAAGCAGCTCATGCAGCTCAATAACAAAAAAACAAACAACCCAATCCAAAAATGGGCAGAAGACCTAAATAGACATTTCTCCAAAGAAGATATACAGATTGCCAACAACCACATGAAAGGATGCTCAACATCATTAATCATTAGAGAAATGCAAATCAAAACTACAATGAGATATCATCTCACACCAGTCAGAATGGCCATCATCAAAAAATCTACAAACAATAGGTTGGGTAATGACCAATATCACTAGGTTCTTTTTTTTTTTTTTTTTAACATCTTTATTGGGGTATAATTGCTTTACAATGGTGTGTTAGTTTCTGCTTTATAACAGAGTGAGTCAGTTATACATATATATATGTTCCCATATCTCTTAAGGGAACCCTCTTTCACTGTTTGTAGCAATGTAAATTGACACAGCCACTATGGAGAACAGTATGGAGGTTCCTTATAAAACTAACAATGGAACTACCATATGACCCAGCAATCCCACTACTGGGTATATACCCTGAGAAAACCATAATTCTAAAAGAGTCATGTACCACAATGTTCATTGCAGCTCTATTTACAGTAGCCAGGTCATGGAAGCAGCCTAAGTGTCCATCAATAGATGAATGGATTAAGAAGAAGTGGCACATATATACAATGGAATATTACTCAGCCATAAAAAGAAATGAAATTGAGTTATTTGTAGTGAGCTGGATGGACCTAGAGTCTGTCATACAGAGTGAAGTAAGTCAGAAAGAGAAAAACAAATACCATATGCTAACACATATATATGGAATCTAAGAAAAAAATTAAAAAGGTCATGAAGAACCTAGGGGTAAAATGGGAATAAAGACACAGACCTACTAGAGAATGTACTTGAGGATATGGGGAGCGGGAAGGGTAAGCTGTGACAAAGTGAGAGAGTGGCATGGACATATATACACTACCAAACGTAAAATAGATAGTGGGAAGCAGCCGCATAGCACAGGGAGATCAGCTCTGTGCTTTGTGACCACCTAGAGGGGTGGGATAGGGAGGGTGGGTGGGAGGGAGATGCAAAGGGAAGAGATATGGGAACATATGTATATGTATAACTGATTCACTTTGTTATAAAGCAGAAACTAACACACCATTGTAGAGCAATTGTATTCCAATAAAGATGTTAAAAAAAAAATTCAAATAACAATTACTCCATGCAATTTTCTGGGTTTGTGAGTTTATAATAGTCATTCTATGACAACTAAATATGTCATATTCATAATAAATTCACACACAATCACCTGCCAATGCACTCATTTTCAAGTACTTTGTACATGTTGATGGAGGTGTTTTGCATGTCTTATGCTGGGAAACCTGCCCTTTTTGCAGGGAACTAAGTTCTTTAGCAGGGAAATTTGTTATGGAACATGAGGGCTTCATGATGTGTGTGGAAGGAGAGTGAAGAAGTGCTTCCTATTTATGCTTGACGCTCAGTAAGAAAAATAGAGTTCCTTCAAAGAAGGGAAGTTGTCCTTCACCATAGATATTAGGATAGTTAACCTCTTCTGAAGAGAAATAATAAGCTTTAAAAATGCTATAGGCCTTAATACAGTGTTCAATTGCTGTGTTATCTAGTCCACTGGCCATGCCTCTTCTAACAGTTTATCTATGATTGCAGAGACTTGCCCTGTACCACTTTCTCAGAGAAATGAGCTTCTGTTGTAAGAAGGCAAAGGGAAGAAATTCCTTAGTGAGCAATACAACTTACTATTATTATTATTATTATTAAAAGATAGTATGTGCTGGGAGAAAAGACCAGAGCCCCTATATAGCCTAAATAAAGTGGGCAACATCCTGGAAAATCTGTACCTAAGGTCTCCAATTCCAATATGTTGCTTCTGAAAGGCAGATAAGTGGGTTCCTAACATGAGGGAATGTCTCTACCCTGATTGTATTTCTTAACAGATGAAGATCTATCACTCGTGGTCATCAGCTTTTGAGTCACGTAGGATCCATTTCATTGCAAGAAACAGATACCTTACTTGAAGTATGTTAGATAATAGAAATTTACATTTCCATGTAACAAGTAGTCCACACTGGGAAATTCCAGACCTGACATAGCAGTTGAACAAATCAGGACTCCAGGTTCACTTCTCTGGTATATTCTTGGTTTACCCCTTTTGGTTATAAGAAAACTGCAGTAGCCTCTGAGCATCATTTCTAAATTTCAGTGACTTGAATAGGAAGGAGCAAGGACTGTTTATCTGTTTTGCTCAGAGAGGAAAACTATGCCTGGAAGACCATCACCCTATTTCTCATAACTAAATGCCAGGCATGTCATATGCTCACTCTTAAGTCAATTACTGGCAAGTGGGAATGAAATACCACAACTGACATAGAGCAAATATGACTCATCCCCTGGCACATGGAACATTGCCACTCCCAAATGAAAAAGAGAGAGGAAAAAGTGGGCTTTTGTTAAAGGGTAACTAATCCACATTATCTGACCCATTATTTTTTTACCTTTTTTCTCCCTGGCTCTCTTTGTACCTTGGGATTAACAAAAATTATCTCATGGGCTTTCATGCATTCTTTCATTAAACACCAATGGAGTTTGTGTGCTGGACACTGCAAATATAAACCTTGTTATGAAACAGAGCTTAGTAGCAGATTCACCTTACCTAGTCTGGAAGGCAAGATATAATAAACAACAAAAAAAGGTTTTCAGTATGAGGGGTCTAAGTTTTAAAGCAGACTAAATACCATCCATGTGAAGGACAGGTGAAGAGGAAAGGACAGGTGAAGAGGAATGGCAGGAGCAAAATTATGAAGGACACAAGTGACAAATAGCCAATATTGCCTAGAGGAACTATAAGCAGGTTCGTTTTTCTGGAGAGTGTAGGTTAAAGCTAGGGTTTGCTAGACATGAGGTAGTAGATTGCCTTTCTAAACTTAACGTTGTAGAGTTATAGATTAATAAATGATTATGGACTGAATGTTTCTGTCCTTTCCAAAATCCGTAAGTTGAAGCCCTAACCCCAAATGTGATGGCATTTGGAGATGGAACTTTGAGGAGGTAATTAGATTTAGATGAAATCATGAAGGTGGGGTCCTGATGATAGAATTAGTACCCTTATAAAACGAGATTAGAGAGTTTGTTCTCTCTCTGTCGAATTTACATCAAGAAGCCAGCCATCTGCAAGCCTGCAAAAGAGCCCTCATGAAGAACCAATTTGCCAGCATGTTGGGTTTAGACTCCCTAGCCTCTGGAACTGTGAGAAATAAATTTCTATTACTTAAGCCACCCAATCTATGGTATTTTTAGGTAACAGACAGAGCTAAGACATGAATATACAAAATCATTGGAATACTTATATAATGCAGATAAACTTGAAGAAACTAATGATTCAACTGAGAGCAGAGTCATAGACAAGAAGCACAGCATAGAAGTCATTTAGCATCAACAAATGTCTTAAGGACAGAAAAATGAAGGGGATCTAAAGCCTGTTTTGAACAGGAATGCAAAATATATTTATCTAAGCATCATATCATGGCAAAGAGCTCTGAGATAACTACACTTGAGGAATAGTATTCCAGAGACAGTGATAGAGGCCATGCCAGTTTCCTGGAGATTGTAGCAATAAGGACTAAGAGGGTGACTTAACATCTCCTGGTGGGTGTTGTGGTGTGTAATTTGTGAGGAAAAAAAGTCACTGCTAAGAGTTCTGCTGGGGAGTCATTGGCCTCTGGGGACAGATGAGTTATAGTTAGAGCAGTCAGGTGATGGGTAGGTTCAGAGAAGCAGTCTCCCTACAATGTGTTCCACATATTTTATCTATAAAACACAGGTTAGTATCAAAACCAAATCAGTTTTATTCAGATGTGGAATATATGTTAAAACAAATGGTTTATTTTTATCAATACAGTTATACATTCATTTGCTTTACTTACACAGAATCACTTGGTATTTACTTTGATTTTATTGTTTTGTTTTAATTTACCTATTCTTTATAAATATATTGCTTTATTCAACTTAGCATAAATTGGTATTTTAAAAATAACGGCATTAAATGCATTAAGTAGTGTAGAATATACTATTTTCTTAGAGTAAACAATCCTTTTATAAAGCACCTCAATATTTTTAATAGACTATTTTAGAGTAGTTTTAGGTTCACAGCTAAATTGAGCAGAAGATACAGAAATTTCTTGTCCATTCCTTGTTCCAGCTCATGCATAGCCTCCTCCATAATCAACATCCCACACCAGAGTGGTTCTTTTGTTACAATTTATGACCCTATATTGACACATCGTTATCACTCAAAGTCTGTAGCTTATATTAGGGATCACTCTTAGTGTTGTATATTCTCTGGGTTTGGATAAATGTATTATGGCATGTATCCACCATTATAATATCACAAAGAGTAGTTTCACTGCCCTAAAACCTCTTAATATCTTGATTTACAAAATAAGATATGTTTATGCATTTTGTCTCAGTGTAATTCCACTTTACTGTGTTTTTGTTGTCCTCAAATAAAACAAATTAAAAGATTATCTTGCCTTTCCACAGTGGGTAGAGACAAATTCAGAAGACTTTGTTGTTTATCTCACCATCATTGAAAACATTTCTTCCCATAAAGGAATAGTTAACTCAGAAGAGGGAACAGATGATGGGAGAGACATAAACAGAATAGAACTGATTCGTGCAGGATTGCACCTGGGCAAATCACTCCTCTGACCCTATCTTGGAGAACAGGAGAAAGGAGTTCCAGGAAACATTTTCTCTCTTTCTTGTTTCCTGTCTCGGCATAATTAATCATCTTTTAAATCCCATAAATTAACTCTAGTCAGTTTTAGAAAGATAGTCTTTATCTTGTAACTTAGGCCATGTAAATGTCACTAGGTCAAAATCATGCTCATAATCACTCTATAAAATTATAAAGTCTGAGTCTTTACTGTGAAAGCCCTTTTCACTTGTCAAGGTGATAGGTGACCTGATTAATTAAAGTTAGGTCTTTAGGACAAAGGCTTCTGACTTCTTCATTGCTTTAAGCCTTGATTTAATAGCTGTCAACCTTAAAAAATCAGTTTTCTATATCTATAAAATAATATGTTAGAGATATATCTGGTAATAATATTAGAGCTGGTGAAAGTTACATGGGAGTGACTTTAAAAAATTAGAAATACTTTTGAAATGTTGAACAAAAATCTGACGGCTAGTGTAAACCATATTTTTCTGTAAATTTATTTTATGTCAAAAGAAGTTTCTGGGTCTAACAATACATTAAAAATTAGTAACATCTTTTCCCAAACAAAGGGAGAATTTGTTTTGTTTTTCTTTAAAGAAATGGAAACAATATAATTTTGTATCATATTTTAAGACTACCAACAGATGTGTCAAGAAAACTAAAATATGTTTAAGAAAATCGAAATCTTGAAACATTATGTAAAATTTCAGGTTTCTTTCAATATCCAAGATTTAAGATCATCTTATGTCTCCTTAATGACACCTAAAAATGAAGGAGTAAACAGATGCCATGAGAGAATTTTCTGTGTAAGCTGACTTTTGCAGGCACAAAATGGAAGTACTTGAACTGTGTTTTCTTTTTTAATATGTTTATAGTTACATTTGCAGTAAAAGAGGTGGCATTCTGTTGGAGAAAACATATCAACATCGAGCTCTTTACTCACCATGACACTATTTATTTGATTATTTGTTTGTTCATTTGTTTTTGCTATTGTGATTTCCTAGATGAATATATGGTGTCCGCTTTCTCTCTTCAGATTTTCATTGTCTTTATTACATAGATGTGAGCAAGGCCTTTCTGCAGAGAGTATCTGAACACTGAGCAAAGAAAATATGAAATTTTTATTGTTTTAACACTTCCTGCTTTTTGACTTTTTAAACAGGATTTGGTTAATAAGCTATTATATGCATTTACCTCTAGTTCACTTCCCACAAAGTGAATTAAAAAAGTACTTTTCAAGATATAATCCAGAATTATTTTGTTACAACTGAAATAACAATTCATTTAACTGGCAATCTGAAGGCTGGTTATGTCAGAAAACGTAGATGATTAAGAAATATATAAATGAATGTCATTAATCTAACACAAACTCTATTTGAGGGCTAAACTCTAAGTAATCGGTTATATAGTCTACCTTTTCTGTAGAGTTAGTTTCTCCTTTCTCTGAAATTCTATGCAACTGTGCTAGCTTTTCTCCCAGTATTACAGTTGTCCGTTTGCCAGGCAGACTTCCCCCTAGACTGTTCCTCTAGGTCACAAGCTGTGTCTTGTTCTTTGTGCCTGGATAGTGAGTGATTGAATAAAGATATGAACACGTGAATAAATAACATAAGGAAGAAACTGAAATCTAACTTGGGGTACATGATTATTCATGTTTAAAAGAATATATTTATAATGATAAATTTTAAAATGATATTATATAAGTAGTAAAGTGTGTGTATTTTTAAAATATTGAGTTGTATGAGATGAAAGAAATTAATAATTATTAGATGCTTTGTTAGGATTTTTGGATGGAAATTAAACTGATCTAATTAGTCAAAGAAGGAGGGAGGAGAGGGAGAGAGAATATAAGGGTACTAGTAATCAAATCTTATCAATTAGGGTTTGAATTTTAACCATAAAAACCTATCTAGCTTGTACATTCAATAAAACTGGAAATCAGCTTTCTGCCATATCCACTATGGACTTGTTTTTTTTTAAGTAATCTCTGTTATTTTATGTAACAGCATTACAAGGCAGCCTGCATTCTCTTATCTATTTCTTGTCAGATAACCTGAAAAATGAACTTGTTCTTGCTTCTGTATAAAATGTCCAAAGCAGAAATATGCTGATCCCTAAGATAGCCTAAAACTGATTCCTAAGACTAAGCTCTATTTAGTGAACTATATAATTCTTGTAATAAAGGGTAATGTACCTTTCCTGCACCCATTATGTAAAATATTCTCATGGTTGTAATCTGACATTAAAGGGTTACATTAGGGGATAGCTGGTGGGAAACACAGGAAAAAATTGTTTTTAAATAAATGCTAGAGAATTTCTGTTGCTGAAACTTTGATCCTTGGAATTCTTCATAGAGTAATGCATAGTAACTGTTAAAGCTTACTGAGCACAGTCCAAGGGTACTTTTACTTATAAGCAGGTCATTTTTAATAAATTAATGCAATTTAACATAATTTTTACATACTCATAGGTGCTAGAACTATTCACTTCAAATCCTGGCTTTGCTACTTTCATGTTATTTGATCTTGAGAAAATTACTGTTTCCTCTAAAATAATCCCACTTTATTTATAAGGTAAGGATATATATGCTTAATCCATAACGTTGTCATGAGACTTATTTGAGAAAAGATATATAAAATGCCTACCACAGTGCCTGGCTCAGAGTAAATGTTCTGTGAATAGTATGTATGTACTCACCCACATAAATGTCTAGAGATTTTAAACCATTGGTTCAAATCATGCATCTTATAGGTTAAGCTTTTAACCCGTGTCAGATAATAAAGTCTTCTGTCTCTATAGACTGTTTTCCACTACTCTCCACAGGCTTCTCTAATATATGAGTTTGAAAAGTAACAAACCAGAAAATGAAATTTAGGCAAGCTCTCTATATCTTAGCAACAGGAATTATTCTAGCCACTTCAGGTAATTACAGGTTATATAAGAATGATAAATAATATCTGTCTTTAAAAAAGAATGAAAGTTCTCAGCAATTTACATTCTCTAGTAGTTGCTTGTACTTTCTACTTGAGTTTTATTTTTCCAATTCTTAAATTATTATTATTATTATTGACCAAGTAGGAAGAAAATTATCAAATGTAATTGTGTCTTCTTAGAAGGAACACCTTAAAATGCTCCTTTTAAAGAAACAATTGCAATTTTAAATTCTCAAATGACTTCATTCATTGTCTCTTTTACTTCTATTTAATGGGGGGAGGAGGGGGGTTTTATTTTTTCTTCTTAGAGAATTTTGCTCAGTATTTCACTTTGTTCAGTATTTCCTGGGAATAAAATGTTGTAGTTTGGGATAGGAGAAGGTAGAGAAGCTATACCAAGTTCCCAGCTTATAAACACCACCGGTAAAACAAAGAAGAAAGAAAAGGAGCATTGGTGTTACGTTTTATTCATTTCAAATGTTCCATAATAAGATATAGAGTAATAATAACAGTATTTTCTATCCCGGGTGATAATTCTGAATAACTGTAGAACTATATTTTTCCTAATCAGAGTTCAGTCATATAGTTAGATAGGTATATTTTCTCATTGTCTTTTTGATCACGAAAAAAAAGTGCTGCTAGTAAATTCGAAGAATCAAAGGATTCAATTACCATACCAACAGTAAGAGAAAATAAAGGATAATATACAGCTCACCTATTATTATAAGATAGAAATTGCTTCTATAATGCATTGTAAGTCAGACCAACTAATCTTATTTACTAAAGCAATAGTAACTTGATTTGCATTAAGTCAGATAAGAGACCTAGATGGTACAAATACAAGGAATAAAATTATAATCTAACATCAAAGGACTTTTCTTTTAAAAATATTAAGTTGGGTAATCAAGAATTTTTTACTTCATCTTTAACACTTCTATTATATATGAACTTATGAAAAGATACATTTCAATGAAAGAATTTAGGAAAAATGAAAGGATAAAAACCTTATAATATTTATTCCCATTAATAATTTTCAATAAAAAATTTACAGTTAATTTAACATTACTGGGACATAAAAAGGCCACGGATTTTCTAATGTGTCAGTGTTACTGACAATCTGCTAAAGTTCTCAGAGATTTGCAAATTCCTGACTCATTGTTAACATTTTGGTGATAAAGTTTATTGTCCTCATTATTACTGTCAGCATTTTTTTTTCTATTTCCATTCATTTACATAAAGCCTAGCTGTTTGACTACAGAGGATACAAAAAATCTTCTGTCTATAATCTGTTATGTCTGAACACAATTATTCATCTCACAGAAATGTGATCAATTTCCTAAGTGCCTGAAAGATCACTAAGTAGCAAAGCAAGCTTGGTGTATGGGACCATGAGAATAGCTGGTTTTATATTGTTTCCCATTACACTCTGTCCCTTCATTTTTAAAGAATCTGTTAAAAAGTTGTTTGGCTGCTCTGTAGGGATTATCCCTGTGAACACAAGGCAGAAGGATAGGAGTACCATGAACATGGGATAAACTGACAGATCTCTCTGGAATCTCTCATTTACCCTAAAATTGGAAATGATATATGTATTATGAGTAATATCTACTATTAGACGTATTGTGCATGATATTTTAATGATAATAAGTAAATGAATATGTAAAACTATTTTGATAGAAAATTGGATTTGTATGAAATTTTACCCCAGGCCTTGAAGATAGGTGTTTCTTTCCTCTGTACTTCAAAATATATTAATCCAAATTTTTGAGAATCTCAGATGAAGCATAGGTAATACATTATTTCCTTTTACATGAACCTTAAAAGGGCATGCACATCCTTTAACTCCCTTTCCACCCCATGCTACACTGAAGTGGGGAGCTCTGGTGATTGAGGTATATAAAGAGGACCAAAGAAAAGAGATTATACATGAATAATTTTGCTAGGAAAAGTGTGGCACTTAAGCTGTTTCTATAATTCTTTTGAATTTTGGCAAATTTAGATGCTATAATATCATAGTTTCATAGTCTTTCTCAATTTTATTCCAATATTAAAAAATAGTATTATGGAAAGTAGTGTCCGGCTGCTCTCCACTCTAGTAAAGAGACAAGGTTGGTGGAAAGGAAAGAAAGTGTGCTTTATTTTGGAGGCCTGCAATGGAAGGGTGGGGGTAGGGGGACTTCTGTCCAAAGCTCAAGTCCCTCCACTGACAATCGGTAGGCAAGAGCTTTTATAGGCAGAGGGAGGGGGCTACATGCAGAGCAGCACAGCCAGCTCTGACAGTCATCTTGAAACTGGTCATTGGTGTCTGACCAGCATCATCTTGATTGTTTTAGGGTCGGTTTGTTTCCGTTTCTCTGAGGCCAATTCTTGTAATTGTGGCAGCTTGTGTCATGGCTACAGGCTGGTCATCATGTAGTTAACTTCTTCCACCTGGCAGGGGTTTCAGTATCTATAAGACAGCTCACAGGATACGGCTCAGAATATTATCTATAGCCCTTGAGGAGGAACTAAAAGCCCTGACTATGCTGAATGACTAAACTATTATTATTTGGTCTCCTTTGACTGTTTTCCTTTGTTTCTGCATTTTCTCACTTCTCTGCTTAAACTTATTCTTTGTCTAAAGTTTTTCCACAGACAAAAGGCAGGCTGAGGACATGCGCGGGCAAGGACCAAAGGGTCCTGCTCCGTTTCACTACCTAACTCATAGGGATGTCATGGGGATACATAAGAAAACTGTTGTGAAAGACTCTGGAATATAGTATACATCAACATCATGCATTTTCCGTTAATATAGGTTGGAGATGTTTCCATATCAATGCATACACAACTATCCTGTTCTTTTAGGTGGATATTTGGTGTTTCATTGTATTTTATCAAGTACTTAGTGATTAATATCTAATATGTTTCCAATTCATAGGCAATATACACAATGTTGAAATGAGAATTTTTCATAAGCTGCCTTGTGCATATATGTAAGTGATTCCTTAAGGCAGGTCAGAAAGATTGGAATATTAGGTCAAGTGGTCCCCTACTTTAAATCCTTGCAAATCATCATCAAAAAGCTGTACAAATGTAGACCACCATCAGTAGTACAGGAGTGTGTTTAAAGGTGTCTTGCAGACACCTTTGTCTCAGTGGTGGTCAGGAAGTGGAGGGGAGGACTGAGGAGCTATTGTTGAAGTTTCAGTTTTGGAAAATGAAAGATGTTTAGGAGATGGTGATGATGTTTCCTCAATAATGTGACTGTACTTAATGCCACCAAAGTGTACACACATTTCTTTAAATGGTAGAAAAGAACTCTATATTTTCCTAGGAAGACTGAGATAGAACAAAGCCCAAAGATAGAATTTCAAAATCCTACTATTTGAACTCTTACTATTTAATTTGTTTGATTCTTTCATTATTTTGTAGAAATATTTGTATCAGGTTGGGATCTTTCTTTACATCAATTTTAGTTAACAAAAATCTTGAAGTTATTTTGGCTCCATCCTTTTTATTTACTTGATTGCAAATTTTCAACTAATTTTAAACAAATTGCAAACAAAATTTACAGTACTCACAAAAAATGTAATGTCATTGTAGCAGAGTTAGGTTAATTTACAGAGTAGTTCTTCAAACATGTCCAAAATCTAATTGATAGCAGTCATCAGAGAGAAAACATATTCTAACATGCAGAAATTTATATTTTATTTCAACATTTTATATAACAAGTATACTGTATAAAATATTTTAAAATTTTGACACTTTTTACTTTAATATTATAACTTATTCAGATGCAACTTTTAATTTTACCTTCCTAATAAACAATTGCAAATATATTTACCCCATATTTTTCTCATTTACTAAGTGACGTGTTTGTCAAGATCATGTGCTATACCAAAATTTATACTTGTGTTATTACGAAAGCAATTTGTCTTGAATGTTGTGCTTTCCAACTGAATTTATATTAATAATCCCAAGGATAGCAGATGTTTCATGTTTAACCAGAGTGAACTTCCAAAAGGCTTACTAATTGATTCCATGAATTAGATGAAAAAACTTAATCATTGTTAGAATGAATTCAGCTGATTTTCTATTTGAAGAATATAATGTCAACAATATATAAGTTATTTGTAGACTTCTGCTGCTGTAATGAAACCTACCAATTAACATCTATTTAATCACTTAAAGCATGTACAAATAAATAAGCAAGATTATTGCAGGAGAATAGTTATTTAAGTAAAATGTCATGTTTCATAGAGATACATATGAACCTAACTTCTATAATTGCACTTGATAACAGTATGTTCAAAGATGATGACTTAAATACCTAATTAGATGGAGCCCACATACTTTATGGAGGATAATCTGCTTTACTCCAACTCTGATTTAAATGTTAATCTCATTCAAAAATTACCTTCATAGCAACATCCAGACCAGTGATTGACAAAATATCAGGCACAGTGGGCTTGTCAAGTTGATACATAAAATTAACCACCACAAGGCCACTGAATGAAGTAGAATTACTATAACAAATACAGAATGTATTTCCAAAAAACACAATATGTTGATATTTATTTCTTTTTATGACTGCCTCTTCAACCAGGAAAGTAGTTGTAACTTGAGAAAATGGGAGGCATGGGTCTTATTCTATTGTTTTGAGCAAGCATTGGCAAACTAGGTCTTGAGGATCAAATCCCTTTAGCCAGCTCTTTTGTAAATAAAGTTTTATTGGAACAGCCATTTGCTTAAGCATTGTCCACAGCTGCTTTCATGCTGCAAAGGCAGAGTCCAATAGTTGTCACACAGACTGAATGACCCAAAGCCTAACATATTTACTATATTTTTATTTACAGAAAATGTTTGCCGATCCTTGGTCTAGAATCAAAACCTCCATGTATTACCTGTACTTCCTAGAATTTAAAAATATGAAACAGATAAGGTCCAAGAGAAGTAAAGTTATAATATTTGAAGACATTTTCATCATGCTTTCACTCTGGCAAGCAATAGGAAATTACTTCAGTTGGTGTTAAATTTTTGCTGTCTGTAATTCTGATGTAATCATAGTGTGTGCTTGAATGAAATAGGCATGAGAATGTCTTATTACCTTTAGAAACTGCAACCAAGGTTTTCAAGGGACTACTTGTGTATTTGAGATGTTACTGCTCATTGCAAGAGCTTTACTAAATATTAAAAAAGACAGAGTTACTACTCTCAAGACTTGTAAAATATATCCTTGGAACAAATTACTGAATTATGCAAACTGAGTGGGTTTTGAAGTGTGACCAGATAGGCTGTTAGGAAATTAACTCTCAACTAGTTTTCCAGTTGGAGGCAACTTAAGCGTTTTAATCGCAAATTCGCCACATCCTACTATATTTTGCATAGAGAATAATGCATTCAATAAATTGGCTTCAAAGGCTAATGTGGTCATGAAAATTCTGTGTTTGTAGCCACTCAAACTAATTGTTCCATTGAAAATACAATGAAGAAGCCATAAAGGAATTTCATAGATTTTTCAAAGTGCTGGAGCAATAAATGATCCCTTGTGGTTCCTCTTTGAAACATTATTTTCTGTGCTTCACAGCTCTTACTAACAGAATGAGAAATATCTGGGATGTATTTATGCATTAAAGGAATATGGACATTCCTGGCCAAGGCACAGATGGCGAGAATTAAGGTTCATTCCCAGGGACAGCATTCAATATATGAATACAGAGATGCTGATAAATTATTTAAAAAGGAGAAGTTTACTGTAGAGTCTGAAATCCTTCTAAGAAACATGTGAAGCTATTGCAGTATTACCAGGTGATTCTCCACATGTGTTTTCATAGATCTGTTTAAAGATTACATTTATTTTTAAGATATAAAATTTTTAAGCTTTGTTTATGCCATTGGGAAAGTAATAGACAAAATATTTATACCAATATGGATCAGAAAAAATGAAATTACTTACATTAAAATAAAAGGTTATATTATATCTGGTATTTTAGCTAAACTGCTGTTGTGAAAGCCAAATATTATCTCCCTCCATTAAATCAAGCTAGTTGTTTAGAAACGTCTAGTCAGTGTTCAGATCATCAGTATTTTGTTGACCATACTGAGGCTTAGGCATGAATTTTGTTATTTTCTGTCTGTTTCTTAATTATCACCAAAATTAATTTGCTAATTCTTACATAAAATAATGTAACATTTATAGTCTATTTTTAAAATGTTTTTTATAAGTATATGTTACTTGCCAACTATGTATGTAGGGCATTGGCTTTGCAAAGGAAAATAATACAGAATTCTAGGATGACCCCCAATGGCCAAAACTATTAAATAACCCTTGTATGTTTTGTAATCAGGACCTCTGAATATGATGGGATATCACTTCCATGATTAAGTTATGTTATATGGCACACAAAAAATTAACCTGACATTTTGAGAGAACAGAGGAAAATTAAGTAATCAAAAAAATAACATTAGGCAATTTTCTTAATCCAGAAGAAAAATAGAGTAATATAAAATCCATAACTTATTATTTTCATAAAATTATTATTTAATTTAGCTGTAATGTATAAGATAAATTGTTGGGACTGGCTATTGATAGAGAATTGAAGATAAATTTTAAAAAGTACATTAACACAACTGTTGCTCCATTTTCAGTAAAAGTTTAAAAGAAATATCCTGAGGTTGCTGAAATTGCTTTAGATTTTTTCCTTTTGTTCTCATTCATATACTTTGTTAGATTGGTTTCTCCTATGAGTGATGATAAAATAAAACATAGAAACTGTTTCACTATGGAGTGTCAGTGGCTGTATCATTGCCATCAATCCAACTTAGATAAATTAACAAATAAGAAGCAAACTCACAGCTTAAAACTTTATATATCGAAATGCATAATGTTCAAAGTGTGGAGATACACCTTAAATATGGATAATTTCATTTCACTTATGGTATTTTATTTATTTACATTGCAGAAGATCATATCGTTGTGAATATAAAACCATTTTCTATATTTATTGCCTATGTGTTTATTTTTAATATACATTTTTATATGATTGTATTGTATTTATTGAAATGTAATTTTAATAGTAAAAATTGAAGTTTATACTTTGAGTATATTTTTTGAAATTTTATTTTCTAGTTGTTAGTTTGCTTGTGTGCTTTATAGAAGAACAATCCATGAAAGACTGTTTGAAAAAATCTGGCTTTTTTTAATGGATCGTTTGAGAAGAAATATCCTAGACTCTGGCACAAATTTTTTAAAAGTTATATGCAGAATATATTTATATATTTTTAAAGTTACACCTGGATAGGACCCTTGAATATAGGGCTGCCTCAAGGACTAGTATAGGATTGAGGTGTTAATAGTGGTTCATGTATAGATTTAGTTGTAAAAAGCAAGTAAGAATGGAGGTATGAGTTGTATTTGATATTTATTACAAATAACTGCAAAGGAAGATAAAAGTAATGAAAAGCTGGAGAAATAAATATCTTAAAATATATTCAAAAGCTATTTTGAATAAAGGTCAAAAGGATGAGTATCTAAAGAAACTGCTGAGTTGCACAGGAAGTTCTCTGTTGATCTCTCCTAAAGGGCCATGTATAGCATCTGCAAGGAGTCACACTTTTTTTCTTTTGCAATATGTGGGCCTCTCACTGTTGTGGCCTCTCCCGTTGCGGAGCACAGGCTCCGGACACGCAGGCCCAGCGGCCATGGCTCACGGGACCAGCCGCTCCGTGGCATGCGGGATATTCCCGGACTGGGGCACGAACCCGTGTCGCCTGCATTGGCAGACGGACTCTCAACCACTGTGCCATCAGGGAAGCCCGAGATTCATATTTTTGCCTATATACCAAAAGAAGCATAAAGCAATAAATCCAGAATATTCAATTAACTTTACTTGGGTTTGGAAAAAGCAGCAAAAACATCAGTAGATTTGAGGATCACCAAAACACTGGCCCCTAAGGGGTAAAAGATACTATTGTAAAATTCTTAGTGATCCATACTACCCTCAAGCCCAAGGAGCCTCTGCAGAATGGACAGGAGGTAGCAGGAAAGGAAGCACTGATTTTGTTGCTAGACAATAAAGATGCACATTTCTTAGAATGTCTTGAAATTTTACATCTTCATTGTTTGTTAAACAGTTTTTAACGAAAGCAACAGACAGTCTCAAAGGACACTGCAAAGCTTACCAAGCGGGAGTCGTGATGATAATATCCTACGAAGATAGGAGTTGGGAGGTTAGAATTGCACAGCTTGCATTCTGTACCAAGGCTCAATAGCTGATGTGAATTTTAGAAGTGAAAAAATTCTCTGGTTAGAAATGTGACCTCAGATTTTGCATGTAAACCTGCACTAGTTGGAAGCCCTAGAGCATTTTTGACTCCAGGAATGTTCTTTTCTCACTTTGCCTGCCAGCTTGTGGCAGAATGAGACATGGTCCAGCCTGCACAGTTCAAAAATGCTTTCTTTGCATGTGAAGCTCAAGGGCAAAACCAGGAGTCACAGTCAGGGATACGCCAAAAATCAAATCAGATGGCAGATGCCGAAGATGAGTCCAGTCCAATGGAATATATGGCCAACAAGAGTCAAAGGAATGGACTAGAATTAGAAATAGGGAATTAGGGAAAGTAAGAAATTATTATATTAATAAGAAAATAACAATGATAACAATAATAGTATGGAGCATAAATTGATTACTTGGTTCTAGGCACTGTCCTAGGCACTGTATATTAATTCATTTAATTCTCTCTACATATTTAAGAGATGGACCTTGTTATTACCAATTTTTTTTTTTTTTTTTTTTTTTTTTTTTTTTTGCGATATGTGGGCCTCTCACTGTCGTGGCCTCTCTCGTTGTCGGACGCGCAAGCTCAGCGCCCATGGCCCACGGGCCCAGCCACTCCGGATGTTAGTTTCCGGACCAGGGATCAAACCCGTGCCCCCTGCAGTGGAAGCACGGAATCCTAACCACCAGACCGCCAGGGAATTCCCACACACCCACTCTTTTTTATTTTATTTTTTTCGGTACTCGGGCCTCTCCCTGTTGTGGCCTCTCCCGTTGCAGAGCACAGGCTCCGGACGTGCAGGCTCAGCGGCCATGGCTCACGGGCCCAGCTGCTCCGCGGCATGTGGGATCCTCCCCGACCGGGGCACGAACCCGCGTCCCCCGCATCGGCAGGCGGACTCTCAACCACTGCGCCACCGGGGAAGCCCTATTACCAATTTTTTGTTTACAGATACAGATACTGAGGTAGAGTGAGGATAGAATTTGTTCATATTCAGGTAGAGAGAGAAATAACTAATGTGAAGTTGGCTTAGAGGTATTAACCATGGTTACTCTTGTGAAGGGATGTTAGGTTCATTTAAAGGGTAAACAATGAAGTAGGCAGACCAGCTATTTGGATTTAGTTTGTAAAAATGTTTGAACAGCTTACTAAGTATTTTGGATTTTGTTACATTTCTCTGCTCAAGTATCTCCATAACTCCTTCTTTAAAAAGCAGTAAAGAATGGTCTAATAACTAGAGTTTTTAAAATGCCTTAGCCACCACAAGAATTCATGATTACTACACTGTTGAACATGTTCATGCAGAGTCTGGAAGTCTGTCAATGGTAGCTTTAGAGGAGAGTCCTACACTGGCTGAGATATTCTTAAGTTTAACCTCTAAGTCAGAGATCCTAAGATCCACTCTGATCCAAGGTACTTACTGTCTCTCAAACAAATGGATATTCCTCTAATTAAACATATGACTGATTACAAATTTTTTAAAATATTACCCTATATTGTAATATAGCATGCTATGTGGGATTTTACTCAAATTTTAGAATAAAAATCATCTACTCAGATACCCTCCCAACCTTCAATGTATTTTCACTTTGCTTAGAGGAACCTTTGCATAATAAAGAAATAATTACATTAAACTCCAATTTTGTGTGTGTGAAAGATATGTGAGAGGTAAGCTAATTGTGCTTTCTCATTTTCTAATCCAGCCAGCTATTACTGATTGTTTAAAGTAGATGTATAACTTGAAAAGTTCTTTTCATCTCTGGTTGTCAATGTGCCTTGGTATCTGTTTTTAAAACGTTGTTGCCATTCACTGAGATAGCAACCAGAATAGAAGAAGCATAAATTTAGGTTTGTCTGTTGGATAATAAGCAGACTTATGTTAGAGTGAGAGTGTTAGATATTGAGTTTAGTTTTGAGTTTGCTATGCCTGAAGGATAAAGGAGTACGTGGTTTTGTTTGGTTTGTCTGAGGTTTTGTTTTATTTTCCATAGAAAATTACAAACAGTCTTAGGGAATGTTAGATTTTAGATGGAATTATATATTTGCAATGAGTCTGTGTATAGATGATAATTAAGGGAACAGAAGTGAGCTTTCTCAGAAAAAGAATGCAGAATGATTTGAAACCCCTGGAGTGAACATAAGGCACCGTGGGAAAAGGGATTAGCGTCACCAGGGCCCTTCCTAAGCTGGAGAAGCAGAGGTGTGGTTTAGTTATACCATGGAATCCTGGGAGTCAGGAGATAAAGCTATTTGTCCCATGTCTGGTTATAGACTTATGGGATTTGAAATTAAGCAGACCCAGATTAAATCCTAGTTTTACCATTTCAATATACTCGTTTTTATACCACTTATCTGTATGTCAACCTACTGCTGTTGTCTGAGCAATTTTCAGTTCTTCTCAAAGAGTACCCTCCCATCCTTGCCACTTTTCACATACACTATCTGCTTTCCACATAAGAACTAACAGAATACTTTAAAATATAACTTAGACTTTGTTATTAATCTTTCTTAAACACTCATAATAAATCCCAAAGTCCTCATGGTGTACCAACTCTACATAATCTGCCCTCCTACTCCGCCCTGCCTCCACACCTCAACGATCTCGTCTCCTAATACTCTTTTTTATTTTTTTAATGTCTCTCACTGTATCTGCCACACTATCCTCCTCTGCTGTTCCTTACACCATCCAAACATATGCCTGCTGCAGCGCTTTTACAAATTTTTTAATGTTCTTTCCCAGATGGCTGCATCTCTCCTCATTTCTATTAGGTTTTGCCTCAATTCTTATCTATAATAAACAGCAGGCCCATCCATCCATCACCTTCTAAAACATTTATCTGCTTAATTTTTTTGAAGGTACTTATGTTTACTTGATACAGTACATATTTACTTGTTTAGGCATTGTCTGTCTTCTTCCACTAGAATGTAAACTCCTTGAAAGCATTGACATTGTCCATTTTATTCATGACTCTATCCACATTGTCTAGAACAGATCCTATAAACACTCAGTAAACATATATTGAATGAGTAATAATAGCTAATGCTGATGTAGCATTAATCGTGTGCCTGACACTGTTCTCAGAGCCATACATATGTCAATTCATTCAATCCTCAAATGCAGATTACATTCCACGTATGTATCATCATTATTCCCGTTTAGAAATAGGGACACTGTTGCACAAAACAGTGAAGAAATGCCTTCAAAAACACAGCTAGTTAGGGGCTGAGCCAGGGCTATAATCTAAGCAGCCTAGCTTCCGATTTTAAACTTGTCACAAATGCAGTAGGATGATGAATGAATGGATGGATGAATGGCTCATCCAAAAACAGCTATCTAACATATATACCCTCTCTAAGCCTCAGTTCCCTTGCCTGTAAAATGGGAATGCTTATAAAATTACGTACTTCATACTGTTGTTATAAATGTCAGCTATTAAAATTGTGATCAAAGGATATATTAATATTAGTACATCGATTTACCACTTTGAGACCTGGTTTTTCATCTTTAAAAAGGAATATTAGGCCAAATGAATAGTAAATTTCCCCTGTTGCACCAATAATGTAGTCTTAAGAGCATGGTCTCTGGGGACAGAATGCAGGATTAAAATGCAGGTTCCAACGCAGTGTAGGCTAGCGCTCCTTCATTTACAGCTAGACCTGGACAGCTCTAGGCCTCTGGGGATGCCAGCATATCTGACTTTGACTATTGGCTAATATAAGGGCAGTGAAATTTATGATGTGCTATTTAAAGTGGAAAACTCCCTTGGTGACACCCAGAGCTGGTTTGTTTATTGATGGTTTTCACCTGACCTAAGCAATTAGACTTCCTGGCTTGACTAGCTGATCAGAGGGCATGAAGAGACCCCATGGTAACTTCTGCCCTGAGCTATTCTGAAGCCAGGATTCAGGACACAGATCTTGGTGGTTTAATGCAGAGACAAAGCATGCCCATTTGTGCATAAGGACCTTGGTGAGATTTTGCCTGGATGTCTCTAACATCCTCAATGCTTGCCTGCACACTCTCATTCTGTACATTTAAATAAAAACCTTACTGTGCATATGCTCTGTTGAGTTTGGTAGGTCCTTTCAAATGTACAAATTTATAAAATATTTGCAAATAATAATTACCTGTGTTCTTGAACTAGTTAAGTTGCTTCCCTGGCCCTCAGTTCCTCCTCTACTAAACATAGAAACTAACAGTATCTTACATACAGGAACTATAAAGGCTTAATTTTATTACATATATTGCTCAGAAAAGTATGTAATACATAGTGAGGAATAAATGTTATTTTTATACACTTTGGTTATTTCAAAGTGAACCGTTTTACAAAGATTTGAATATGTGCTGAGAATAAAGATTATTTAAGGTCACACTTGCAGTCTAATCTTGACACGTCCAAAAGTACATTTGAATGTCATCATCTGATTGCATATTTTTGTTAAAGTTTAAAAATGTGGTGAAGCATCACATATGCATGGCCACTATTCTAGACTTATCTATAGCAATATATCATATTACCTAGGAAAAATGGACAATTTGGAAAATAAGGAATTGTGAAAATGTCATGAGGAATAATTTTCTTTGGAAGTAATCTCTTCTTTTAAATGTAATAAAAAAAAATAGGAATTGTAAAATAACGAATTGTTTAACTACCTCTTAAAATTTCATTTATTCAAATCCTGCCCAGTCACTTACCAATTATGACTAAGGAGAATGGATTAACCTCTCTGTGGCTCAATTTTCTCCTTTGTAAAATTAGAGAAAGTAATAGTGCCAACTTCATAAATGTGAGAATTCAATGAGATAGTCTATATAACATTAAATGCTAAATAGATACTCTATATTTTCTTTTCAGTTAAAATTGGTGATCTGAGAATTTCAGAACAATAAAACTAAAAAGCTGGTATTTAATGTGATAAGGAAAACTTATACTTTCTTAAAATTACCTATTTGAGATTTTAAATAAAGATATAGTGAGAAAGTACCCATTCTTTAATTATTTTCATTGCTTATTATGGGTCAGGTGGTCTGCTAGATGGTAGGAGTAAAATGTTGAAAGATAGTCACAGTCCTTCCTAAGAGAGCTTACAATAAATCAGTAACTTAAAGAGTGATAAGTGTTATGATAGGAGAAATGCCATGTAGCAGTGACATATATAGAAACATATAAGCTATCCTGGAGACTTCAGGAAATTAACCCAGAGAAAGCTTTTTTCATTTGAGACCTGCAGGATAAGTAGAAATTAATCCTGTGACTTACAAAGCTAGTAGCATTTATAGATGTCCAGACACTTAATACAGGTTTGTTCATTTCATGGATTGGATAAAGTTCAGAACATCTGGAGAATCAATTAACTGCTAATAGTTTCATAGCTAAACAAGAAACAGTTGATAGCATCTAATTAATATAAATAAGTAAATCAAGTTTTATGTCATCAGAAAACATGTAAATATCCCACATTTTATACTATTTTCTTTATTACTGAAGAACTTCCATTCGAAATTATTTTAAAGCAATTCTGGTGACAAGAAATTTTCTTAGTTTTTCTTCATATGACAATGTCTTTTTCCTTCATTTCTAAAGGATATTTTCACTAAATAGAGAATTATGGTTGCCCATCCTTTCCTTTCAGCATTTGAAAAATGTTATTTCCTTCCAACCTCCTGATTTCTGATGAGAAATCCTCTGTTATTGAAGTTGTTGCTACCCTATAGATTATGTATCTTTTCTCGCTGGCTGCTTTCAGATTTTTCTTTATCTTTGGTTTTAGGAAATTTGACTCTCATGTCTCTGGTTATTGATTTCTTGGATTTATCTTTCTTGTACTTAGCTTCTTGTAACTGTAGACTTAAGACTTTAACAAATCTAGGAAGTTTTCAAACATTCTTTCTTCAATTTTTTTCACCTGATCACTTTTCCTTTTTCTTTTCCTGGATCACTAATGACACAAATGTTAGATCTTTAGTTTTTGTCGTTCTACAAGACATGTGAAACAAGTTTAACTAATCTCTTTTTTCATCTACCTTTACGGTTCAGATTGGACCATTTTTATTGATCTTCAGTTTCATTAATGTTTTTCTTTTGTCATCACCATTATGCTAATGAGCTCCTCCAATGAGGTTTTTTTTTGTATTTTCACGTTCTAAAATGTCGTTGCAGTTCTGTTAAAGATTTAATTAGTGTATATATATATATATATATATATATATATATATATAAAATTTTTTTTCTATCTCTTGGCTGAGTTTTTTTTTTTAATTTTAATCTGAGTGTTAATAATTTCTTGTTGGAGCATTTAAAATAATGTGGGGGCTTCCCTGGTGGCGCAGTGCTTGAGAGTCCGCCTGCCGATGCAGGAGACGCGGG
>NW_006798554.1:55377-65662 GCF_000442215.2 Lipotes vexillifer | reverse complement strand
AAATAAATAAATAAATAAATAAATAAATAAATAAATAAATAAATAAAAAAATAAATAAATAAATAAATAAATAAATAAATAAATAAATAAATAAATAAATAAATAAAATAATGTGGCTTTAAAATACTAGTTTAATAATTCCAACAGCTATGCCATCTTGGCATTGACATCTGTTGATTATCTGTTCTCATTTAAATTGAGATTTTCTTGGTTATGATGATTAATTTTGGATTGTATCTTGGCAGTTTAACTATTGTTATGAGACTCCAGTTCATATTTAACTCTTCTAGCAAGGCAGGCTGTCAACCTCTTCAGGTACAAAATGCCGCATATTTAGGTTTGTGGATGATGTGTACATGTAAATTTAGTTTTCAAAATCTTGTCCCACTGTGTGCTAACCAGAGCCAATTTGAAACCTGGGCAGTATTCAAATATTTGTTATATTTGCTGTGGTTAGTTCCATACATGGGTCACTCAGCGGTGTGTTCAGAGCACTTCACTCCTCTTCATAATCCTTTACCAACTCCCTAACTGACCCCTAATTTTTGGTACTTGGAAGCAGTTTTCACAGGGCTTGTAACCCAGTCTCTGCACACAAACAAATAACAACAATAACAGAGTGTATGTAAAAACTGGTAAGATCTGGGTAACATCTATATTTTAATACTGTTGTACTAATGTCAGTTACCTGATTTTTATAATGTACTGTAAGATGTTACCATTGAGGAAATCTGGGTGAAGGGTATAAGTGAATACTTTGTACTATTTTTGTAACTTCTTGTGATCCTGAAAACTAAAATGTTTAAAAATAACTAAGAATATAGAAAAGATATATTTGTGTGTACACATACTATTAACGATATATAGAGATCATCTTAATATAATGTTATATGTATGTAACCAATAATAAAAGTTTAGCCATATACTTATATGAACATAATATTTAATATTACAAAAACAAAATTTGTACTAAATGGTAATGTGGATGATTGTGGAAGATGGTGTCAGATAAAGGAAGATTTTTCAAGTATACAGTTAATATAATCTTTTTATTGCCTCTTTTATTAAAGTCAGGTTGAGATATAGTTGAGAAAAATATTCCTGTTTTTGGTGTACTCTTCTGTGAATTTTGACAAATGTATCATCATGTAATCAACATCACAATCAAAATACAGAACATTTCATCACTCATAAAAGTTATCTCTTTGCCTCTGTTCCCAAACTGGAAAGCACTGTTTACTGTCCCAATATATGTGTGCTTTCTAGAACATCATTGAAATGCAATCAGAGATTATGTGATCTTCTGACCCTGGCTTTGTTCATTTAGCATAATGCATTTAAGATTTATCCTCATTGCTTTATGCATAGGTAGTTCATTCCTTTTTGTTGCTCAGTAGTATTCCATTGTATGGATATAGAGCTTCCCCCCCACCCCACTTAACAGTTTGTTGAACAACTTGGTTGTTTCATGTTTTTGGTGACTGTAAATGAATCTGATATAAATATTCACATACAAGTTTTTGTTTAGACAGATTATTTCATTACTAATGGGTGAATACCTAGTAGCAAGGTTGCTGAGTCATAAGGTAAAAATGTGTTTTACTGTATAAGAAATTGTCAACCTCTTCTGCAAAGTAGCTTTATCAATTTGAATTCTCACCAACAACACATGAGTATTCCAGCTGGTCCTGTCAAACCCCTACTCTTAAAATTTTCAGCTATTTGTGTACTTTATTAAGCCACTTTAATAAGCATGTTATAACTCATTGTGGTTTTAATTTCCATTTCCCTAATGACTAATGGTACTAAGCATGTTTTCATGGGCTTATTTGCCATCAACATTTCTCTGGTGATATGTCTACTCACCTCTCCACCTATTATTTTTTTGAATTTTATTTTATTTATGTTTTTTATACAGCAGGTTATTCTTAGTTATCTATCTATTTTATGCATATTAGTGTATATAGGTCAATCCCAGTCGCCCAATTCATCCCACCAAATGCCTGCCTGCCCCGCTTTCCCACCTTGGTGTCCATATGTTTGTTCTCCACATCTGTGTCTCTAGTCTGACTTGCAAACCGGTTCATCTGCACCATTTTTCTAGATTCCACATATATGTGTTAATATACAAAATTTGTTTTTCTCTTTCTGACTTACTTCACTCTGTATGACAGTCTCTACATCCATCCACATCTCAACAAATGACCCAATTTCGTCCCTTTTTATGGCTGAGTAATATTCCATTGTATATATGTACCACATCTTCTTTATCCATTCGTCTGCCGATGGGCATTTAGGTTGCTTCCATGAACTGACTATTGTAAATAGTGCGGCAATGAACATTGAGGTGCCTGTGTCTTTTTGAATTATGGTTTTCTCTGGGTATATGCTCAGTAGTGGGATTGCTGGGTCATATGGTAATTCTAATTTTAGTTTTTTAAGGAACCTCCATACTGTTCTCCATAGTGGATGTATCAATTTACATTCCACCAACAGTGCAAGAGGGTTCCCTTTTCTCCACACCCTCTCCAGCATTTATTGTTTTTAGATTTTCTAATGATGCCCATTCTAACCGGTGTGAGGTGATTGCTTGTTGTAGTTTTGATTTGCATTTCTCTAATAATTAATAATGTTGAACAGTTTTTCATATGCCTCTTGGCTATCTGTATGTCTTCTTTGGAGAAATGTCTATTTAGGTCTTCTGCCCATTTTTTGATTGGGTTGTTTGTTTTCTAAATATTGAACTGCATGAGCTGTTTATATATTTTGGAGACTAGTCCTTTGTTGATTCGTTTGCAAATATTTTCTCCCATTCTGAGGGCTGTCTTTTTGTCTTGTTCATAGTTTTTTTGTGTGTGTTTTTTGTTTGTTTGTTTTTGCTGTGCAAAAGCTTTTAGGTCTCATTAGGTCCAATTTGTTTATTTTTGTTTTTTTTCCATTACTCTAAGAGGTGGGTCATAAAAGGTCTTATTGTGATTTATGTCATGGAGTGTTTTGCCTATGTTTTCCTCTAAGAGTTTCATATTGTCCCTAAAGACATTTAGGTCTTTAATCTGTTTTCAGTTTATTTTTGTGTATGGTGTTACGGCATGTTCTAATTTCATTCTTTTTACATGTAGCTGTCCAGTTTTCCCAGCCACACTTATTGAAGAGACTGTCTTTTCTCCATTGTATATCCTTGCCTCTTTTGTCATAGATTAGTTGACCATAGGTACATGAGTTTATCTCTGGCCTTTCTGTCCTGTTCCCCTGATCTATATTTCTGTTTTTGTGTCAGTACCATATTGTCTTGATTACTGTAGCTTTGTAGTATAGTCTGAAGTCAGGTAGTCTGATTCCTCCAGCTCTTTTTTTAACCTCAAGATTGCTTTGGCTATTCGGCACCTTGGTGTCTCCTTATAAATTGTAAGATTTTTTGTTCTAGTTCTGTAAAAAAAAAAAAAAAAAAAAAAATGTCTTTGGTAATTTGATAGGGATTGCACTGAATCTGTAGATTGCTTTGGGTAGTATAGTCTTTTTCACAATATTGATTCTTCCAATCCAAGAACATAGGATATCTCTCCATCTGTTTGTATCATCTTTGATTTCTTTCATCAATGTCTTATAGTTTTCTGAGTACAGGTCTTTTACCTCCTTAGGTAGGTTTATTCCTACATATGTTACTCTTTTTGTTGCAATGGTGAATGGGTTTGTTTCCTTAATTTCTCTTTCTGATCTTTTGTTGTCAGTGTGTAGGAATGCAAGAGATTTCTGTGTGTTAATTTTGTATCCTGCAACTTTACCAAACCCATTGATTAGCTTTAGTGGTTTTCTGGTGGCATCTTTAGGATTTTCTATGTATAGTATCATGTCTTCTGCAAACAGTGACAGTTTTACTTCTTTTCCAATTCGGATTCCTTTTATTTCTTTTTCTTCTCTGATTGTCATGGTTAGGACTTCCAAAACTATGTTGAATAATAATGGTGAGAGTGGACATCCTTGTCTTGTTCCTGCTCTTAGAGGAAATGCTTTCAGTTTTTCACCATTGAGAATGTTTGCTGTAGGTTTGTCATATATGACCTTTATTATGTTGAGGTAGGTTCCCTCTATGCCCACTTTCTGGAGAGTTTTTATCATGAATGGGTATTGAATTTTGTCAAAAGATTTTCTGCATCTATTGAGATGATCATATGGTTTTTATTCTTCTGTTTGTTAATATGGTGTATTACATTGATTGATTTACATATATTGGAGAATCCTTGTATTCCTGGGATAAATCTCACTTGATCATAGTGTATGATCCTTTTTAGGTGTTGTTGGATTCTGATTGCTAGTATTTTGTTGAAGATTTTTGCATCTATATTCATCAGTGATATTGGTCTGTAATTTTCTTTTTTTGTAGTATCTTTGTCTGGTTTTGGTATTAGGGTGATGGTGGTCTCAAGAATGAGTTTTGGAATGTTCCTTCCACTGCAATTTTTTTGGAAGAGTTTGAGAAGGATGGGTGTTAACTCTTCTCTAAATGTTTGATAGAATTAAACCCTGAAGCCATCTGATCCTGGACTTTTGTTTGTTGGAAGATTTTTAATCACAATTTCAATTTCATTACTTGTGATTTGTCTGTTCATATTTTCTACTTCTACCTGGTTCAGTCTTGGAAGGTTATACCTTTCTAAGAATTTGTCCATTTCTTCCAGGTTGTCCATTTTATTGGCATAGAGTTGCTTATAGTAGTCTCTTAGGATGCCTTGTATTTCTTTGGTGTCTGTTGTAACTTTTCCTTTTTCATTTCTAATTTTATTGATTTGAGTCCTCTCCCTCTTTTTCTTGATGTGTCTGGCTAATGGTTTATTAATTTTGTTTATCTTCTCAAAGAACCAGCTTTTAGTTTTATTGATCTTTGCTATTGTTTTCTTTGTTTCTATTTTATTTATTTCTGCTCTGATCTTTTCTTTATGATTTCTTTCCTTCTACTAACTTTGGGTTTTGTTTGTTCTTCTTTTTCTAGTGCCTTTAGGTGTAAGCCTAGATTGTTTATTTGAGATTTTTCTTGAGGTAGGATTTTATTGCTATAAACCTCCCTCTTAGAACTGCTTTTGCTGCATCACATAGGTTTTGGAATATCGTGTTGTTGTTGTCATTTGTCTCCAGTTATGTTTTGATTTCCTCTTTGATTTCTTCAATGATCCCTCTGTTATTTAGTAACACATTGTTTAGCTTCCATATGTTTTTGTTTTTTATGTTTTTTTCCCCTGTAATTTATTTCTAATCTCGTAGAGTTTTGGTCAGAAAATATGTTTGATATGATTTCAATTTTCTTTAATTTACCTAGGCTTGATTTATGACCCAAGATGTGATCTATCCTGGTGAATATTCCACGTGCACTTGAGAAGAAAGTGTAATCTGCTGTTTTTGGTTGGAATGTCCTATAAATATCAATTAAATCTTTCTGGTCTATTGTGTCATTTAAAGCTTGTGTTTTCTTATTAATTTTCTGTCTGGATGATCTGTCCATTGATTTAAGTGAGGTGTGAAAGTCCCCTACTATTATTGTGTTCCTGTTGATTTCCTCTTTTATAGCTGTTAGCATTTGCTTTATATATTGAGGTGCTTCTATGTTGGGTGCATGCATATTTATATTTGTTATATCTTATTTTTGGATTGATTCCTTGATCATTGTGTAGTGTCCTTCCTTGTCTCTTGTAACATTCTTTATTTTAAAGTCTATTTTATTTGATATGAGTATTGCTACTACAGCTTTCTTTTGATTTACATGGAGTACCTTTTTCTATCCCCTCACTTTCAGCCTGTTTGTATCCCTAGGTCTGAAGTGGGCCTCTTGTAGACAGCATATATATGGGTCTTCTTTTGTATCCATTCAACGAGCCTATGTCTTTTGGTTGCATCATTTAATCCATTCACATTTAAGATAATTTTCGATATGCATGTTCCTATTACCATTTTCTTCACCCATTTTTAAATCAGATTGTTTCATATAATTGAGTGTTGATAATTCTTTATATGAAGAATATTTGTCATTTATGTGTGCTCTGTGTATAGGTGCTGTGTAAATATTTTCTCCTACTCTGTGCCTCTTCTTTTCATCCTATGTTTTAGCTTTTGACAGAGTCAAATTTATATTTTTCTCCATTTTTGTTTTCTGCTTTATTTGTATAATATAAAAAAAAATCTTTGACTAACCCAACATTGCAAACATTTTCTGACATTATTATTCATAAATTTTATAGTTTTAAGATATTAAATTAGATTTGTGATCCGTTCTGAATTGAGTTCAGTATATGGTTCAAGATAATACTCTTCTTAGACCTGGGCAAGTGGGGTACTTGTTCCACCTGGTGGCTGTCTCCCACAGTACCTTCTCTTTCCACTTTTTAGGGCTTTCTTCAAAATGTTCAAATTACCCCTTAGGTGCCTGAAACGATCCACACGAGTCTGAGTCAGTATTTCTCCCGTTGGAAGTATTGTCCAACACTTTAATACATTGATTGGGTCAACAAGATGTCCTGAGGAGCTCTGGGATTTATGAATATGTGGTGATCCTGGGCCCTCAATAGATTAGCCTTGGTTCCAGAGGTCGGCTTAATGAGTGGATTACTCTCTATGACTCGCAAAGTATTTCTTTCACAGTTTTAGCTATGAATGATCTGCCAGGGTGTCGCTGACATCCTTATTTGGGCTGTTTCAAGTTGTTTATGCAGACAGAGGTCCTGACCAAAAAAAAAAAAAAAAATGTGTTTTCCTTTCTTCAGTGCAGATATACACTGCAGATATACACTTTGTACAAGATATAGTTCAAGATTAATGTTTTTACCTGTGCCAATCTAACTGTTCCAACACTATTGGTTGAAAAGTCTATCAATTTTCCATTGAATTAACTTTGTTGAAAATCAGTTGAACATATACAAGTAGGTCTATTTCTTGTCTCTATTCTATTTCACTGATCTATGAATTTATCCTTTCATCAATACTATACTGTCTTCATTACTATACGTTTTTAGTAGGTCCTTAAATTATATGCACATGTACTCCAACTCTTTTCTTCTTTTTTAAAACTGTTTTTGCTATTCTACTTCCTTCACTTCTCCACAAAAACTTTAGATTCAGATTGACAATTCTATTAAACTATTACTGATTACAGTTTTAAAAGTCTGCTAGTATTTTACTGCAATTACATTTATTATAGAATTAAATTCATTGCATTTAATTTATAACTTGATTAAAGGAGAATTGACATCTTTACAATATTGAGCAATCTGATCCATGAACAAAGAATACTGCTCCACTTATTTAGGTCCTCTTTAATTTACCATATAAATGTTTTATAGTTTCAGTGAAAAGTATGATTACTGTTTCATGTTTTTTGCAATATTACTGTAGTTTTAAAAATTTTTAATTTTCAGTTGTTCTTTGTTAATATAAAGAAGAGTGATATAGGATCCTGAGCTCTGAAATATTTCTTGTTACTCCCCTAAATTTTTAAGGTGTTTTATTTCATCCTTCTTCAACTCACAATCAGACTGTACTTGCATCTGGCAACAGCAGAGTTTGTTGCTGTTCTCTCTGGTTAAGGCTTTGTCTCAGTATGAGAGATGAATCCAAGAAGAGGGTAGAGTTTAGAACCTTTACAACAGCAACAGTAATCCCTTCCTACAGGCACTGAGAGACAGAGGTTCTCTTTGGACTCATCTACTACCCCAGTTTTACTTGTAAGCATCTAATGAAGATCTGTGCAAAGAAATACCTGCAACTGAGTGTGATTTTCCTTATTTTCTGGAGCTCCAAGTGGTCCCATACTGTCACTCTAGATCATACGCATTCTTTTCTTTAAAACATTAGGTCTATTTATTCTTATTCACTTAATGTCAGCCATGTCTTCCTCCTGTGTTCTGCCACACACGAGCCAGTCCCTGGCTTCCCTCCCCTCTCCTTGGAGGCATCTGTCTCTCTAACTTTATACTTTTTCTAGCTGTTTCTCATTTAACGAGTGTGATTTTTTCCCCAGATTTTTACATTCAAAAAGGAAGGGAGGGGCTTCCTTGGTGGCGCAGTGGTTGAGAGTCCGCCTGCTGATGTAGGGGACGCGGGTTTGTGCCCCAGTCTGGGAAGATACCACATGCCGCGGAGCGGCTAGGCCTGTGAGCCATGGGCACTGAGTCTGCACATCCGGAGGCTGTGCTCCGCAATGGGAGAGGCCACAACAGTGAGAGGCCCGCGTACCGCAAAAAAAAAAAAAAAAAAAAAAAAAGGAAGGGAGTTCTTTATTATTTTTAAACTTTTAAGTATGGTTATAATTGTAAAATACCTAATAGCCTAATTTTGATCATCTTAAAACAAAAATATATAGAATTTTGATGTTTCAAGTTTCCCAGAACTTTTGCTAATACAGCTAAGATACAACAAATCTATATTTCGAAGAGAGTTATTGTAAGATAAATTTGTTTAAAACTGTTGGAAGGAATTCTCTCTAGTCATGATATATTCTCTTACATGCATAGAATTCCAAGAACTAAGATTCTTGTCATTACTTTTCTCATTAACCAATCCTCTCCATGGGAAGAATAAACTGGGCATTCATAGCTCAGTCTGTCCTCTTTCTCTTATGATCTTTTCATCAATAGAAATCATAGACTCTCTTCTACTTCTCCATACTACAAATGTGACTAAGCCAGACTAACTATACAGAGACCAATTCCTATGCCTGATATTGTTAGTAATTCAGTAGATGTAATACCTTAACTCCTTGAATTCAGTTATAAGGCCCATTTCAACTCCATGTTTCCTGCGGTCTCTAATCCAATTGCTATCAAAAATAATGATCATATTTTATTTTTCACCTAATCAGCTATTCTTTTTAAATTTTTAAATATATATTTTTAGAACCTCTCCAGGGAAGGTATAACTGTCTGTGGAATGCCCTGTTGGAGACACCAATATGTTTTGCATGACTGAAGACATTGTAGAGTAGAAAAACACAAAATATACAGAAGTGGCTTTTTGTGGAGCCTAGCTATATGGCTTTGGGCCTTACAGTTTAGGATTTGAGTAGAGTTTTGACTATAATGATTTCTAGTGGCATCTGAACAACAAGTTTTAAGTCTTGAGCTATGTGGTATTTTGAATTTGGTGGTGAGTCCTGTTTATGGAGGTTTTGTTCACAGATTAATGGCCATGTTTATAAAAGCAAAGAAGTAGGGGAAGGTACTTGAATCTTGGGGAAGGTGTTGAGTTCCTCAGAAATGTCAAAGGCAAATATGTAAAAGGTAAATGCGTTTATGTGAGCATAAGCAAATACGAAAGGAAAGAGGGATGAGTGGCTACTATGGGGGCTGAAAAAACATCTCAAATATGCCACAGGGTACAGGAACCAAAATAAGTGGGCACAAATGAAGGAAGAATTCAATTATAACAGCAGCAGAGGTCATGGGTGACATCTCCAACACTAGCCCTATAGGTGGCCAAGATAGTAGTCACAATTCCAAGGCCACTTATACAGGCTCAGGCAGTGTCAATTGGCAGGCTGTTGCTAGTTTGCAATACAGGTGCAGGATCTCCTAGGACTGTTTGGCTGAAGCAAAGAACTGATTGTAAGAAAATGGATATTTTCAGTCTTTTTAAACATTTATGTGTGGAACAATTTGTACCACAGTTAAAATGCAAGGCATCTGAGTTTGCTTGTTATATAGAGCACAGGGGAATTTCCAGCTTTAAATTGTTAGAGCTAGGCTTATGTAGACATGACTAAATACACTGAATCAAATTCCATTCTGCATTCAGGGCCATAGAGGATTCTGTGGAGGGATACAGAGACTTGTCCACAAACTCAAGAATGAAAAATACTCTATGAAAATATTACAGGTAGTTTAAGGTGAGAGCATTATAGTAAGTGGGTATGCAGATACCCTGTGCCCAGAGGGAGTATTACTGAGCAATTTATAGAATTTAAAATAGAGGAATAAAGTATTCTGAGGAGCACATAACTGAAGTTTGGTTCATACCAGTCTACCCCACCCCCAATTCCTGCCCACTAGCCTGTGGCCTAGGCTTCGTAGCAGTTTCAGTTCGGAAATCTGCTGAGTATGATTCTCCAGCTGAAACAAATGTGGGGACCTTGCCTAGAAGGCAGATTTCCTAGAATGCCTGGCTTCTAGATGTTGTAAATGTGTCGTGACAAAATTAAGTTCTTGTTAGGACATTTCCTAATTGATGTTAATGAATGTTAATGTATCCATCATGGATTCCAGACAACTGGCACAGACTTCTTGGTGTTCCAGACTGCCTGGCATTC